>NC_045698.1:10669866-10969866 GCF_009834535.1 Camelus ferus | reverse complement strand
TTGCCATTTTTTATGAAATATTAAACCAAATTTTTAAAGCAAGTGAAGTATTACACTATTGAAATTATCCTGTAAGTTGAGATGAACTATGAGGATAATAAAAATTCATACCAGGAAGAAAGAAAAAGAAATCTTAGAAAAATTCTCAAAGCAAAACTTTCAGAAATCCCCCAAGATGTCAGAGCTATTTTTCTGATGAAATATTGGACCTAGTTAAGTAATATTTATTTCATATTTCTGGTTATTATTAGTAGCACAAGCCTATTTTGGCCAAGATGGCTATTCTTGTAGATAATCTTTTTAGTGTAAAGCAGGATTTCTCAACCTCATCACTACTGGCATTTGAACTGGAAAATTCCTTGTTGTAGCGTGTTGGCAGCATCCCTGGCCTCCATCCACTAAACTTCATGGCATCCTCTCAACTCCCAGTGGGGACAATGAAAACGTCTTTACATTTACCAAATGTCCCCTGGGTCAAAAATCACCTCTGGGTGAGAACTGCTGGCTTAAAGGATAGAAAAATGCAGTAGTTCTAATATTCACTAATTCTAATAATTTAATATAGGGTTCATATTCAATCACCAAATATTAAATAAGCTTCTTATAAATTCTAGACAGTGTAAGGTTTGCAATGATGAATATGACATGGTCTCCAGGCCCAGGAACATATAATCCAGTAGGTAAAAAGAGTCAAGTATAGGAACAACAGTAGCAAGAGTGAAATATGGTAAATAACATACTTTTCTGCCACTCCGCAAAAATAAAGTAGCTGCTGAAGCCTAGAAAGAGAAGAGTACATATGAGCAAAAATTGTTCAAGGATAGCAAACAATAGCATATTTACAAAAAGCCAGTGTTTATAAACTCCTTTCACATTATTTATTCCTCACAAATTAGGTGGTTTATTATTAACTCTGTCTTTAAAATAAGTTACATGTCTTATCCATGATCACACTTAGAGAAGTGGTAGAACCAGGAATCTATGTCAGATGGGTTAACTGTAATTTCAGGCTTCCTTTGGTTACAGATGAGATATCCTCAGCATCTTCTATGGTGTTATAACAGAGGTATGGATCAAAACCTGTGGAATGAAAGAAGATTGAGAAAAGCCATTACAAGGTCCACATTTCATCTTGTTGGACAGGTAGTCAGTCTTCAATTACACAATCAAAGGGAAGTTCCAAGCGAAGGAAAAGGCAAGAAGTCAAAAGGGATCCTGGCATGTTTGACTTGGTGCAGAGAAAGACCCTGTAGAAAACAAAGCTTGCCAAGCAACCTGGAGCCAGAGTTTGTAAGTTCTTATATGACAAGCTAAAATATTGAATTTATCTTAGGTTTTAGAGTGACTGAAAGCCACTGTCAGATTTTTAGGTAGTAATTTTTATGTAGTAATTTTTTCCATTAAAAAATTAAGCTATTACCTATTTGGAGAAATGTGGAGAAGAAAGAAGACAGGGAGAGGGGAAGTAGGCAAGAGACAATTTCAGTGGCCCAATGACAGGTGGTGAGTGGTTACGAGAATAAAGAGAACAGATAGAGCAGCTATTTAGGAAGTAGACCTGATAAGGATTTGAGGATGATTGGATATGGAGGATGAGGGTGTGAAAGAAGACATCAAGGCAACATGATTCCAATTTCAGGGGCAGTTTATACAGGGAGTAACACAGTTTGGGGGAGGGGAGTGGAGGGGAGTAAAAGACTAGTTATAACCTGTTAAGTTTAAGGTGCCCAAGAGAGAAAAGTAAGTTGAGATTGGCCTTGGAAAAATGGAAATGTGGGTCTTGAGCTCAGAGGAGGGATCAGGTATGGAAAGAGTGACTGGGAGCCAATAGCCTGTGGGCAGTAGTTGAGGCATAAGGGTGGATATGCATGGCAGAGAGAACTGAAATCAGGTCCTGGAGAATCCTGTCACTGAAGGCTGAGATGAGACTAAATGAGCTGAGAAGATGACTGAGAGGGAGCAGGTGGAGAGCCAAAAGGTCCTGCTGTGAGAAAGTCAGTGAGGGTGAAGAGTCATGGGAGAAGGCTGCCAGATAAAGATAGGGGACAAGAGTGTGGGAAAACACAGAAATACCAAGTAAGGTGGGATCTTAGAATAAGCCATTTGATTGTCATTTTCCATTGTCTCTCTTCAAAGGTTTACCCAAAAGACCTAAGCTTCTTCAATAAAATTGTATTTTTTCTCTGCAACACCACTGCTGCTTCTCTAGGAAAGAGAGTCTAGGCATGAAATTTTCTCCATCTTGCAGAAGCTGTTTGTTTCCTTCCTTAAAAAAAAATTAAAAAACCATTTTCTCTTTGACTTGACATCAGTGGGTGAGCACTTGTTCAAAATTCAAAGCTATTTAGCCTTTAAGATCTTTTAAAGGAAAATAATATACAACTTAAAAAAACTTTTTTGAGTTTTTGTTGGTTTTTCCCCACGGAAGTTAATGTATTAGTAGAAGAGTGAAAGAAGAAGTCCGACTGTAATGAATTGAGAGTGAATGGAAGATGAGGGAATAGACAGTTTTGAGAAATTTTGTAAGGGAAATGAAGGAGTAATAACATAAAGCCAGTAGCTATAAAGTGTGGCACTCTTGAGGTACATGCTCATTAAGACAAGGAGAAAAAATGGCAGAAAGATATAAACAGCCATGCCAAAAAAAGAGCAAAAGTGAAGTGCCTTCTTAGAAATGAAAGCATCTTTAGTAAGCCTCAAAGTTCAAAGTTCAGAATGTCTCTCTTTAAGACCATGTTGACAACTCTGAGCCAGTCCCTATGTGACTACTAAATTTCCTGAGTTACTTAGACAGTTTTCTTCCACCTTGTAATTTATCCCACAGCAAAAAGACTGACCACCTTCTATTTTCTTCACTTAGCATTAACAAAAGGAAATACTCTACTTAAGGGATTTTCTTTTGTGTAGATAACTAAATTTAAGCCTTCTGGATTGACATGTACTCTGTAGAACTATAATAAATAAAATCCCTAAGGCCACTCTGAGTACTCTAGAAAGAGTTGCTGCTTTTCCCAGGATGAGTCAATTAAGTGGCTTTTTCAAATGGGTTTCAACAATCTTCTCCAAAGAGCTAGAGATGAACTTTTTGCCCAGTCACAAACAGAAGTGTTGAGGAAATAAACAACTTTATCTCATAAAATCAAAAAATGCTTCTTTGAGGAATAATAAAGAGAAGTTTGGGCCCAAGACTGGAGGAAACATACACATTTAACAAATCCACTGAGGATGGTAGAGCTTGGTTTTTTCTGCTTAATTATTTGTAGACTCCTTAGCTTGCTTACTCCTTGGGTTTTGGTTTATATTTTAGAGCTACCTACAAGTATTCCTAAAGCACACTACTGGTGTTTATGAGACAGCAAGAAAGAGGGTGGGAGAGAGAGAGAAAAAGAGAGAGATTTTTTTCCTTCTATATTCCATCAACTTGGCCCCAAATCTTGTGATTGAAAACCTCATCTACCCATTGTTGCTATATTTTTCTACTCATATAATGTAGAAAATTAAAGACTGAACCTGTGGGAAATGTGAAAATTAATCTTACTTGAAAAATAGTGAATTAACAAAACACTCTGCTGAACATTTCTAAAGTGTAAAAAACTGTCTAGAACAATGAAACAGAAGTAGAAAGAATTGAACTCTTGAGAGATGTGGGTAATATAATGAAAATAACTGAAAATAGATGGAGGATGGAAACTGAAGAATCATATAGCACTTAATCTTCTGTCAAAATATTCTGAATTCAATGTGTCTCAACAACAAGCCAACGGGACAGCAGTTTATGGTCTGTTGCCTTTTAACATTTTAATATGTGGAATTCATTTAACAAGCATAAGATGAATATCCACCAAACATGCTCCAGTTGTTTTGAGGAATTCAGAATAAGAATATGAGATTTTTGCCTTCGAAGATCTTCCAAGCTACTCGCACAAACTTCAGGATTCATCAACCTTTTCATTTTCCAATTTGATTTACTGTGTTAATTCTTCTGGCCTTAAGTGTGTATTTCAAGCCCTCTTATTGTCATTTGTAGATGTATTATAGTAAATCATTCATCAGCAAACTTTCTAGATAGTGGATTCCTCAACAGCAGGGATAGGATGGTTTCTGTTCTTATCTAAGGGCATGTGATGAATAATGGAAAAGAATGAATGAATGAACAAATGAACAATTGAGCATAGTATACAATGTATTGAAGAGAATTCAAAGACTATTCAAAAATTGATAGTAGAAATTTTAAGTCTAAAGCTAAAAAATTAAGCATTGTTTATTGCCAGAGAAAGAAGCTTAAATTGACATAGTAAATAAAATCTTGTTACCAATAAACTTGCCTGAAACTAAACAATATTTGCTTAACAAATAGCTGTGCATGCATTCTTCTTTCTGTATTATGCTATGTAACCATCTAGAGGGGTCCCAGATCCCCTTAGCAAATACTTTCTTATGTGGATGAATTTCCATAGTTACAAAATTAACAGAACCTTGAATGTGTTCAAATATAGATAACTGCCACAGCAATCAGATAAGAAAAATAAATAAATTGGAAAGGAAGAAGAAAAGTGTCACTGTTTGCAGATGACATGATAACTACACATAGAAAACACTAACTACTACAGTTCATCAATGAATTCCGGAAAGTTGCAAAATTAGTGTACAGAAATCTGTTGTATTTCTATACAAGAACAATGAGCTATCAGAAATGTAAATTAAGGAGTCAATCCCATTTATGGCCACATCAAAAAGAATAAAGTACCTAGGAATAAATCTAACTAAGGAGATAAACGACCTGTACTTAGAAAGCTATAAGACACTGATGAAAGAAACTGAAGATGACAGAAACAGAAAGATAAAGCCTATTCATGGATTGGAAGAATTAATATTGTTAAAATGACCATACTACCCAAGGCAATCTACAGAGTCAATACAATCTCTATCAAAATAACAGTGGCATTTTTCACAGGACTGGAAGCAATACTTCTAAAATTTGTATGGAAATATAAAAGACCCTAAGTAGCCAAAGCAATCTTGAGAAAGAACAAAACTGGAGGTATCATACTCCCTGACTTAAGACTATACGACAGAGCCACAATTATCAAAATAATATGCTACTGACACAAAACAGGCACATAGATCAATGGAACAGAATAGATAGCCCATAAATAAACCCACACACTTGTGGTCAATTAATCTATGATAAAGGAGGCAAGAATATACAATGGAGAAAAGACAATCTCTTCAATAAGTGGTGCTGGGAAAACTGGACAGCTGCATGTAAAAGAGTGCACATGGCCAACAGGCACATGAAAAGATGCTCAACATCACTAATCATCAGGGAAATGCACATGAAAATCACAATGAGTTAGTACCTCACACCTGTCAGAATGAATATTGTCAAAAAGAAGAAATAAAAAGTATTGGCAAGGATGTGGAGAAAAGGGAACCCTCATACATCATTGATTGGAATGTAAGTTGGTACAGCTGCTGTGGAAGACAGTATGGAGGTTTCTCAAAAAAGTAAAAATAGAACTACCACATGAGCTAGCAATTCCACTCCTGGGTATATATCTGAAAAAACGAAAACACTAATTTGAAAAGATACATACACCCCAATGTTCATAGCATCATTATTTACAATTGCCAAAGTATGGAACCAACCTAGTGGCCATTAACAGATTAATGGATAAAGAAGATGTGATTATACACACACACACACACATAAATATATACAGTGGAATACTACTCAGCCATAAAAAATGAAATTCTGCCATTTGCAACAACATGGATAGACCTGGAGGGTATTAAGTTTACTGAAATGAGTCAGACAGAGAAAGACAAATACTCTATGTTATCACTTATATGTGAAATCTAAGAAAATAAAATAAGTGAATGAATATTACAAAGCAGAATCAGACTCACAGATATAAAGAACAAACTAGTGGTTACCAGTGGAAGAGGGAAGAGGGAAGGGGCATGATAGGGGTAGGAAATTAAGAAGCACAAACTACTATGTATAAAATAAATAAGATACAATGATATATTGTACAGCATAGGGAATATAGCCAATATTTTACAATAACTTTAAATGGAGTATAATCCATGAAAACTTTGAATCACTATGTTGTACACCTGAAATTAACATAATACTGTAAATCAGCTATACCTCAACTAAAAAAAGAAAAAAGAAAAAAAAGATAGCTAACTGAAGCTATGGTTTCCAAAAATCACTGCAGTGTAATATGACATTATTTTAAATATTCTGGGAATACAACTTATCTTACACAAATGAAATCAAAGAGCAACCACCTCTCTATTTCCAAGACAGTGTTCATCTTAATGTGAGGTGACCCTTTTACCTTCAAAGCCTTGATTTTCCTAACTCTTCCTGGCAGTGGAAGTAATTAAGAACTCTCCCCTCTTCCCTTGGCCAGGATTTCTGCCACCAGTTGGCCCCTATTAACTGGTTTGGGTTGAAACATGGAGAAAGTTCTTACTCCAAGAGAACCATGTATAAACAAGAACTGAAGGTATTACTTGACTTACGGTAAAAAATGTCTCCTAGGATTATTTTGTGTGAGTTCATGTAACTTTAGTTAATATTTTGACAATATAGTCTTGAGACAGGTTTGAGATAGACAAATGAACCTGTAGGTATTTAATGATCTTTTCAAATGCTTGATTGAGTCTGGTTTAAATACGTTTAGTTTTATGTTACTACTTAAATACACTTAGGATTATTCACTTCATCATTATCTTTCATTAAGCTGTGTGTCTTTGTTCATCTTGGTCTGAATTTTCTTCGGAAAGCAGACTCCAAACTAGCAGTACTGGAGGCTTACTATATAGTAGAGACAAGAGGTCAGCAAGCCAGGTCTAAGACTAGCAGACTTCTCAGACTTTACCCCTAGATTTCAATTCCACATCTCAAGCAAAACTCCTTGATCTGCTGCCTGCTCCCTCACCCTCCCCATCGCCAAACACACAACCTCTAGAGGCCAGAAAACCACAGGTATCAAAATATTGCTATGGCTGAGAACATAGCTGGGTCAGCAGGAGCTGGGAGCAGCCTCTTCTCCAACAGAGCAGAGAGGAGAGAGATCAAAGGCCCTGCAACATCCAAGCAGAGGTTCCCACTAGGGGGTTTCCTGCACATAACCTCCTTGTTTTAAAGTAACTCACCTAAGACTTGTAAAATACCATTGCTTTTCCTACACTGCTTCTCTGAATATGAGGAACAAAACAGTGATCTTCAAAGAAAGAAATGGGAAATGGTTCAATAAAGATAAATTTCCTTTAACAGACACACTTTGGGCAGTTAACAGGGCTTGGGATTGTTGTTATGAAAACTTCTTTTGGGGGAAGCAAATATGTTTGGATTACTAGTATTGTAAGTCTCCCTCATCCCCTAACCCCAGGAAACTCCCTGGGGAGGGGATGGGGGAGGGTTGAGTATCCCAATGCATGTTTGCCATGCTACCATGGGCAGCCCACTTCTGGGTTTTCTGATATCCCCAGATTTCAAGACACTAGCCAACTTTGCAGCACAGTTTCATTTTCTCATGTGTTGCTTTTTTCAAACCTAAAAGTTTAGAATATAAGATTGAAAGAAAGAAGTAATTACAACCAGGAATGAAACACTCCCTGCTAAAGGTCACTGACTTCCCTTTGCAAAATAGAATGGGCACAGTCTCACTGATTTTTGCAAGGAAATTGATGTTTATTTTTTCAGTCTGATGTGTTCCCTGCATGTTTAGCTATTGTGGTGATGACTGCACTCACCAGTGAAAAGGGCTTGCTCTTTGGGATATCAAAATAAAACAATTTTTCAAGAGGTGGGTGGGGTTAATATGGTTTGTCCGCAAACTGATACTCCCAACACTTTCTATCTGCCAACATCTGCATGTGTTCAGGGTTCCTTTCAAACAAAGAGATTTCTGATTTTAATCCTGGATTGTTATTGCCAAGACTGATGCAAAAGGATGCTTATTTTTATCTGTATATTAGTTTTTTAAAATAAGCATTTCCAAAGGGAAATCTATTCGTGATTCATAATGTGCTTCACTATGACGAATATGTGGCATTTAGAAATTTCTATTTTAAAGGCTCATTAAAATAAATTATTCATTGTACTTCTTTCATCCCTTATTCCATCCACTCCTTTAAGAGAGTGAGTGTTAGAAGAAAAAAGTAATCACATTTCAATTAGAAGGGTATCAAAGCAAGATTACCACCATTATATTTACACACAGAACCTCCTTCAGAAAGAGTCTTTGTTTGATGAGTATATTTAAATATCAATTGTTTTATTAGCAGGCTGCTCTCTTTGCTGTAATTTGTGTGTCCCTTTACTTTCTTTAGGTCACACAAGGGGTCAGTATAAGAACATCATTATAATTTAAATAATCCCTTGCTCTTCAGCCTATTTCAAATGCAATAAACCTGCCTTCTTTCTTTCCTTAAACATGAAGAGTCATTAGATGATGGTCCCACCACATGGGTAGTAACTATAAAATAGTGGGCACGATTTCTTTAAATCATACAGGAAAGTAGTTCCACAACTTGATTATGATGACACATTCTTACTAAGTATCCTAGGAGAATACAAAATGGAAAGATACAAACCAGAAACAAAAATTTCAAATTAACACTAGTTTTCAAATGGGCTATTTTACAGGTGTCAGTTTTTGCAGAATCCATGAATGTAACAGGAAGAGGAGACCAACGGTCCCAAAGCAGGAGAAACATATGGCATATAACAATGGCAGTCAGTGATTATCATTTCTCATGAGCTTGTGTCTGCAGTCATTTTATAAGTCTTAGCAGTATAAGCTAATCTGTAATAAGGGAACTTCAAGGGCAAGAGCTTAATTGCTTCGATGTTCCATTAGTTAACAACATACAATGCTGTCTTCCTTTTCTGACATTTTTTAGCAGACCTATGGCATTCTCAGTTCCCTGTCACAAAAGCAAATTAGTGTCTATCCTTTCTCAGAGGTGAATAAAATTATCTTAAAAAAAATTCCTGAACCTAGCTGCCTCTAGTGCATTGGCATGAAAGGAAATTGGTCATTAAAAGCCAATTTCTTGGGGCAGAAGGTCTCTGCTGAAATAGCGTCCCTTTCTGGGTCACCTCAATTAAAGGTTCATTTCTCTGCAATACACCTAGTAGGCAATAATCCACTCTGGTTTGTAAATTGACGTAAATCTGAATCGATGGTCCTACTTCCTGTGTTCAGAAAAAGGTCAGGGGGACAATTACAATGGCAGCCAACTTTGTCAAATCTTTTCATCTTTGGCAAGAAGTCTGAAGTAAATGTTAATTGGGAAAATATAAAGCCTGACATGTAGTCTTCCAAGACATCTAGTTTCAAGAAAAGTTCCTTATTGACAAAGAAAGTCGTTTTGAAACTGGTTGCCTCTGCCCTCCCAGTTCTCAGAGGCTCTTACGGGAATGCATAATAGTAATTCAAAGAGGGAACTGCAATGTCCCACTAATGTGCTGAGTATCCATGCCAGCTTCTAGTCCAGCTGAGGGATCACTTTGGCAAGAATATACCTCAGTTCTCAGACAGCATAGATTTTGGTCCAAGTTCCCATTATATTGTTAAAAGGGGGAGAAGGGTAATGTCAGCAAGATGGCAGACTAAGAAGTTCCAGGCCCTCATTCCCCCATGGAAACATTAAACAAACAACTAGAAACTGACCAAAATAACTTCATAGGTGCTCTGGAAATCCGTAAAAGACCTATAGCAACCAAACAAATGCCCAATTAAGAAAAAGTCACATTCAAATGGTAGAAAGTTTCATGGAATTTTATTTGCCCTTTCTCCTCCTACCTGACATGGCACCGCAGTTTGGGGGAAGCAGTGACTTGATCCCCATTTACCTTATGCAAGCCAGAGAGAGCACAGAGGAGTGAATTTTCGATGTTCTAACCTGTTCTCATGCTGCCTGAGATACTGGTCTCTGAGTCACTTAACTTTCAGTTCAGAGGCTCAAATCATCTGAGATCTCAAACTAAGGGAATCTGTGGGAAGTTATCAGGCATAGCTTAAGAAAACTACCAACACATAGATGCCTATGGTAAGAGATTTCTGACTGAGGAATTAAATAGAACAGCTAAGGTCCCAAGAAGAAACAGGATTGAGACTCTAAGGGAACACAAGACATTTAAAAGCAGCTGTGTATAATATGGGGAAACTGGAAAAAACACACACATACAAACCCAGAAAAGATGGACATCATGAAATGGTTTAAGAAGACCTTAAGTATTTATGCCGGGCTGATTAGTGAAGGTTTATCCCCTCACAGAACAGTCTGCAAAAACTGGGAGAGGTAGCTAGTTTTTCAAATGCCCAATTAAAAAAAAAAATCACAAGGCACACAGAGAAACAGGAAAACATGGCTCAATCAAAGGAACAAAATAAATCTATAGAAACATCTTTGAAAAAAACAAAGCCATTAGATATACTTGACAAAGAATTTAAAACAGCTACCTCATATATGCTCAAAGCACTAAAGGAAAACATGAACAAAGAGCTGAAGGAAATCAGGAAAATGATAGATAAACAATATGAGAATATCAACAATGACAGATGTTATAAAATGCCAAACAGAAATTCTGGAGTTGAAAAATCTTCTACAGAGATTCAGCAGAAGACTTGAATAGACAGAAGAATCGATAAACTTGAAGACAGTTAATTTAAAATTACTGAGTCTAGGGAGCAAAGAGGACAAAGAATGAAGAAAAAATGAAGAAAGCCTGAAGGACTTATGGGGCCATCCAAGAGACCAATAGACACGTTACATTGTGGATGGAGGGTGGGAGAGAGGAGTCCCAGGAGGAGAAGAGAGAAAGAGGCTGAGAATTTATGTGAAGAAAGAATGGCCAGAAACTTCCCAAATCTCAGGAAATACATGGATATACAAATAAAATAAGCTCAACAAAGTCCAAAGAGGAAAACCCCAAAGAGAGTCACATTGAGATACATTATATTCAAACTGTTCAATGCCAAAGACAGATATAGAATCTTGAAAGCAGCAAGAGAAAAGCAAATGGTCACATATGAGGACTTCTCAAAAACATTATCAGTGTATTTCTCAGCAGAAATCTTACAGGACAGAAGGCAGTGGAAAGATGTATTTAAAGAGCCAGAAGAAAAGCAAGTCTGAAAAGTCTGTGTCTGGCAAAACTGTCCTTTGATGAAATGAAAAGTTGGTTCTTTGAAAAAAATTAACAAAATTGACACACCTTTAACTATATTGGCTGTGAAAAAAGAGAAAAGACTCAAATTACTAAAATTAGAAATAAACGTGGGGACATTGCTACTGAGTTTCCGGGGGGGGAAAGGATTATAAGAGAGTACCACAAACAATTGTAAGCCAACAAGTTGTATAATTTGAATGAAATGGACACATTCCTAGAAACAAAAATCTACCAAAACTAAATCATGAGGAAATAGACCTGTGCTCATTAGGTGATTGAATTAGCATCAAAAATCTCCCAAGGAAAGTCCAGTACCAGAAGGCCTCACCAATGAATTCTACCAAACATTTAAAACAAAATTAATACCAATTCTTCTTAAATTTCCAAAAAAAATGAAGAGGAGAGAACACTTCCATATCATTATATGAGATCAGCATTACACTGGTACCAAAGCCAGTATTTGATGCAAAAATATTCAACAAAATACTTAAAAACATGAATTCAGTAGCATAGTAAAATAATTATACACCAAGATCAACTGGAATGATTCAACATATGATAATCAATCAATGCAATACATCGTATTAACAGAGTAAGGAAAAAATTATCATTTCAATTGATGCAGAAAAGGCCTCATAAAATTCAACAACTTTTCATGATTAAAAAAAGTACTCAACAAACTAAAATTATAAAGAAATTACATCGACATAATAAAGGCTATACCTGAAAAACCCACAGATCACATCATAAACGAGAGACTAAAAGCTTTTCCACTAAGATGCGTGACAAAACAGTGATGCCCACTTCCACCACTTCTATTTAACATAATATTGCAAATTCAAGCCAGAGAAATGAGCAACAAAAAGAAAAAGAAAGGCAGCCAAACTAGAAAGAGAGAAGTAAAATTATCCCTGTTTACAAATAACATGATCTTATATGTAGAAAACCCTAAAGTCTACAATATAACTGTTACAGCTAATAAACAGATTCAGCAAAATTTCAACATGCAAATCAACACATATCACTTGCCTTTCTATACACTAACATCAAACAAGCCAAAAAGAAAATTAAGAAAACAATTCCATTACAATAGCATCAAAAAGAATAAAATACTTAGCTACACATTAACCAAAAAGGCAAAAAAAAAAAAAAAAAAAACAATTGTACACTGAAAACTGCAAAACATCACTGAAAGAAATTAGAAAAGACATAAATAAATGGAAAAACATCTGTGTTCATGGACTGAAAGACTTCATATCATTAAGGTGAAATATTACTCTCCGAAATTGACTGATTCAACGCAATACCAATAAAAATTCCAATAACATTTTTGCAGAAATTAAAAAACCAATCCTAAAATGCATACAGAATCACAAGGGACCTAGAATAACCAAAATAATCTTGAAAAAAAACGAACCAAGTTGGAGGTCTCATACTTTCTGATTTCACAACTTGTTACATACAGTAATCGTAACTGTGTAGTACTGGCATAAGGACACACATATAGTCTAATGGAATAGAATAGAGAGCCCAGAAATAAATACTCATATGTATGGTCAAATGATATTTGAGTAAGGTACTTCCCCATCCGATGAAGAAAGGGTAGTCTTTTCAACAAATTGTGCTAGGAAAACTGGATATCCATATGCAAAAGAATAAAGTTGGACCCTTACAAAAATTAACTCAAAATGGATTAATGTCTTAAATGTAAAGACTGAAACTGTCAAACTCCTGGTAGAACACATAGGAGAATTTCTTTAAGTTTCTAAACGTTGGTCTTGGCAATAATTTCTCGGATATGAAACCAAAAGCACAAGAAACAAAAGAAAAAAATAGATAAGCTGGACTTCATCAAAATGAAAATATTTTGTGTATCGAAGAATACAAGAGTGAAAAGACAACCCATAGAATAGGAGACAATACTTGCAAATCATACATCCGATGAGTGTTTAATATCCAGCTTATATAAAGAATTCCTACAACTCAATAACAACAACAAAAATCCAGTTAAAAAGTGGACAATGAACTTGAATGTTTCTCCAAAGAAGATATGCAAATTGTCAATAAGGACATTTAAAAGTTGTTTGACATAACTAATTATAAGGGAAATGCAAATCAAAAGCGCAATGAGATACCACTTCACTCCCATTTGAATGGCTATTTTAAAACAAACAAACAAAAAATAACAAGTATTGGCAAGATATAGAGAAATCAAAATCTTTGTGCACTGTTGATGGGAATGTGCCATGGTGCAGCTGCGATGGAAAAGAGTTTGGTGGCTCCTCGAGGAACTAAACATAGAATTGCCATGTGATCTACCAATTCCACTTCCAGGTATATACCCAAAGGAATTGAAAGCAGGGATACAAACATCCTTTTATGCCAATGTTCACTGCAGCATTATTTACAATAGCCAGAAAGTGGAAACAATTCAACTGTTCATCAACAGATGAATGGATAAACAAAATGTGGTATATACACACGGTGGAATGAGGTTCTGATATATGCTATAATATGGATGAATTTTGAAAACATTTTGCATAAAATAAGCCAGACAGATAATGTATGATTGCTCTTATATGACGTATCAAGAATAGGCAAATTTATAAATAGAGAACGTATATTAGAAATCACCAGAGGAAAGAGAAATAGGAGTTATTGCTTAATGGATACAGAGTTTCTGTTCAGAGTAATGAAGAATTTTTGGAAATAAATAGTGGTGATGGTTTTGCAATGTTGAGAATGTAATTAATTCCACTTAAACAATACATGCCCCGAGGACCATGTCCCAGAAGGATGCCAACTGCAAACCTGTTCTAACAAGGCCTAAAATCAGACCTTGACACTGTTTGCAAAAAAAGGAAGAGTTTGAATTTTAAGTCTTACCAAGTTAGAATGGGTTGGAAAACACTTTTTTTTCTTTTTATAGATCTTCCCTAATGAAGCATAATGCGAAGCCAATCCAAGTTCAAAGTTAATCAATCAATAAGTGGTCCACTCAATAGAGCAAACATCCATCTTCATCAGAGGACAGCCATGGACTCCAAAGTCCTGCAGTGCAGCACCCGCATGTCTACTACACAGTAAAAACTACTGGGCTTCCAAAAACATAGGGAGGATAAGCATGAGCCATAGTCAAGGAAAAAGCAGTCAGCAAAAATAAATACAAAAATGGATCAGATACTGGACTTAGCAGACAAAACTTGAAAGCACCTATTATTGGTAGGTTTTAAAAATTAAAGGAAAATATGCTCAAACAATTGAAGAAAACATGGTCTTACTGAGTCAGCAAATAAAGAATCTCAGCCAAAAAAAGAAAAAAAAAAAGGAAATTATGAAAAAGAACCAAATGGAAATTATAGAATGGAGCAAGTAAAATGGATAAATGTTTTAATTTACTAGATGGGCTCAACAGCAGATTGGAGATAGCAGAAGAGTCAATGAACATTAAGTAGAAATTACATTATCTGAAGGACACAGAATATTGAAGAAAAGGAACAGCCCCTGGGGACCTGGGGGGCAATATCTATGATAGATACAAAGATGTGCTGCCCAGATTCCCTTTCAAGGAAGGCCTTTCAATCCAACTGTAGGAAACACAGCTGACATACAGTCTCCAGCTCTCAGATCCTTCAAGGCCTGTCTTATCTACCAAAAGCTGTTTTGTCCGGTATAATTTTGGGCAGATTGCACCTAGTGATCGACGAAGCAGAGGTAACGATGACCCAGTCATATCAGCCTAACATGGGCAATAATAGAGCTCCAGAGCTTCCTACTGTTTGGGCCACGTTTGTCAGCCTTCATCACAGTTCAGCTTCTTCCCTGCCCAACTGAATTTCTCTCTTCCTTTCACATGGATCAATCCCTAATAAACATTTTGTGTCTCAAACCCTCTCAGCATCTGCTTTCAGAGGACTCAACCCTGAGAGCATTTATACTGACAGTATTCTGAGAAGGCAGTTGATAAGATGAGATACAGGAGGTGAATCATTCATTGCTCAGGTAGCAAAGAGAATCTTAAACTGATGTTCGGTGGAGGACAGACAGCACAGGATGCAAGGGGGGTTGGCTCAAATGTTGAACCTTCGCTAGTAGTAAATTGGGATGATCTGTTATTGGAAGGAAAGTGCATGAAAGGATGCAATGCCTCAGGCTTTTCAGATTCACAGAGGAAAAAGCAGATAAAAATAACAGATCAGATGCCTATTGCTTAGTGGCATTGATAGTCTACAGAAATATAACCAACTACTTGGTTACTAATGGAGAGAGGGAAGTGGGGAGGGGAAATATAGGGAGAGGGAAGTAAGAGATACAAACTACTATGTATAAAATAAGCTACAAGAATATATTGTACAGCACAGGGAATATAGCCAATAACTTACAATAACAGTAAATGGAGTATAGCCCTTAAAATTTTGAATCACTATATTGAACACCTATGACTTACAGAATATTGCACAGCACTATACTTCCATTAAAAAGAAATACAACCAGCTGCGGAGGGACTGGAGCAGGCAAGGAAGGCCTATCACAAAGCTTCTATCTCATGCAGCAGCGGGGCAGAGAAAACGGGATCAGGAGCAGGAATGAAGAGTTCAAATGGCTGAACTTTAAAGAATTTTAGACACCAAGCTCTGGTACCTCTGGTAAGCCAAGGCTGGGGCTCTGGTTATGAAAACCTTGAGATTCTGACACGTGGGATGGGCACATCCAGTGGGTATCCCCAAAGATTTTGACTCTCTGAACTCCTCTGAAACTTCTGAATAGGCATGAATTATTCAGTGTTCCTGGTAAGCGTTAGCACTCCGTCCTATACTGAATGATGATGCAGAGGCCTCTCCCCTTCAACAGGTGTTCCGCTCAGAATCTGCCTCTTCCTTACATTTTGGCCATTAAGCTTACAGGTTTAAATCACAGAAAAGCTTGGCTATGAACTTACTGAGTCTGATAAAGGAACACATGGACTATATTCAAAGAAGTTAAAAGATTTATGCAGCCTGTACTGGGACTATGTGTGGGACTGGATTCTAAGGATGCTAAATATGACTATGAGGTCACATTTAACAAGGTCACAACATACAAGGGCAAAAATCAAGTAAATTTCTAGATATTAGACGAAAATGATTTCTAAATGAAATAAAAAAGCAATTGTTTCCAACCCACCTCCTTGAGACCTGATGCAGAAGCACCAAATTCTCAAGGTTTGCTTAACCCAAGAGTTTTGTTTTGTTGAAGCTGTTTGCTTAGCCACTTCACCCACCACAATGGACCCAAAAAAGAGGCAGAAGAAATAAGTTAAGGAAGATGTGGGGTAGAGCAGCAACAAAAAGATTTTTTCTTTTTAAAATGTTTTGAAGTATAGTTGATTTACAATGTTGTGTTAGTTTCAGGCATATAGCAAAGTGATTCAGTTATATATATATATATTCATAGATATTCTTTTTCATATTCTTTTCCTTTGTAAGTTATTTCAAGATATTGAATATAGTTACCTGTATGTGCAGTAGGTCCTTGTTTATCTATTTTATATATAGTAGTGCTATCAAACAAGATTTTTATAAAGTTTTGTTGAGTAAAGTATGAAATAACTCTCCTCTTGATAATTGCTATGAAACCTTAAAAAAATCTGCATTAATAATAAAAAGGCTTCAGAGTAAATTTATAAGGTTTTTTTTTAATTGTTAATGTGCAAAATGAGAAAGTCCACAAGGTAGGACACAGAAAATATAAAGCCTGACCTAAAGAGGAACACGTACTTTTAGATAATAGGTCAGAAGCCAAACTATTTCCCCGTCTTATCCTTTGATTAGAACTATTTGGGCTTCCACTGCGATTCCGGTAGTCACAGCTCGTGCCCATGAATTCAGTTCCCCTCTCTCTCTGGCCATCCCCCCTGGATTGGGATGCTCTCCCTTACTCTGACACCCTCTCAGTGTCCTCTGGCAGAAGCACCCAAATCACCTGATCAGACCCTCCCACGTCTTACCACTTGGCACCGGGGGCATCCCTCTGCCACATCTTGCCATTGCTTTCATCCTCTGAGTTTTATCGAGGCTGTGATAGATGTAGGGTTTCTGCCTGACTAGTCATCCTTTGGAAAAACAAATCACTGCTATGGACCAAACTGAGTCCCCCTCAAAATTCGTATGTCGAGACCCTAACCCCCAATGTGACTATATTTATAGATAGGGCCTTCAGAGAAGTAATTAAGGTTGAAAGAGGTCATATGTTTGGGACCCTAATCCAATAGGGCTGATGTCCTTATAAGAAGAAGAAGAGACATGAGACACATGTACAAAAGGAAATAGGCCATGAGGACACAGCGAGAAGACAGCCGTCTGCAAGCCAAGGAGAGAGGTCTCAGGAGAAAATAAACCTGCCCACACTTTGATCTAGGACTTCCAGTCTCTGACTGTGGGAAAATAAATTTCTGTTGTGTAGGCCACTCATTCTGTGGTGCTTTGTTATAGTTTGAGCAAAGTAATACACAACTCTGCCCCTACGGTTCAGGTAGGAATGGTCCTCAACTCACCTTTGCAATTCCAGTTGCGGGTGGGTGTCCCATGCCCATCCAATCATAAAGTTCCTCCCCCAGGACTTAGAGATTGGTTCAGGGTCGAGCATTCCCCCCAAGCCAGGCCAATCAGAGTGAGTCTCAGGTTGAGTGATGGAATTCTGGGCAAATGGGACCTCTTTTCTCCTCTGAGGTTGTTTTACTGATGGAACGTAAGCCTGCGGCTGCTGGGATTCATCTTGCCATTATGAAGGAAAGAGCTGTTTGAGAATGAAACCAAGACGGGAAAAGCAGGGCCAGGAGATGGAGAGAGACAGGTTTCAGATGTCACTGTGTGAGCACCTGGCTTTGGCCTCGCCTGATAATATCCACCCTAGACCTGGTGTTGTGTGAGCCAGCAAATCCCCTCTGTGATTAAGACACGTGGGGTTAAGTTTCTTTCATTCACAACTTAAAAAAAATCCTAACAAAAGCAGGAGACTGAGTCTTATCTTACTATGTAAATGTTTAACTATGATTTGGTATCTTATCTTCTAGATAAGCAGCAATATGTTGTTTAAATAGATCGAGCAATTGCATGCCTTTAAGTAAAAAAAAATTTATTTAAACTTATCCTAAAATTTTTATTTTTAAAATCCCTCATAGAATACCAAGTGTTTTGCTTAAAATAGAATACAACCATCTTATTCATGAAAACACTCTAAACACTCATTCTAAAGATGAGGTGCTCAGTTTCCCAGAAATCCTCTGATCACATGTCGGAGTTCATCAGCCTCCAGCACCACCTCTCTGGCAGCTGCTTCCTCTGAGCGGTGTACAAAAGGGTGCGGCCGCTCGGTTTTCTGAAAGGAAATGTCAAAGATGAGCTAAGATTGCAGACTAAAACCATCATCATTCCTCTCTTACTGGTGACTTAACCAGCCAGATGTTACTTCTTAGTAAAGTGGAGGTGTTCATTTTCCTATTTTAAGAAAGAAATTTCACTTGGATTGACTGGAAACAAAGAAGGGACACACTTTCAGGAAAATGCCTCAGGATGGCAATTAGATGTGATTCTCCTGATCCTTCCCACGGTGGAATGAACATGCTTCTTGAAGGAGGCAGATGTTGGTGGACACTTTTTACTCTCAACTCTGCAACATTCTGTGAGTATATATGTAGAGTCTTCTCTGAATATAGAGCAAACACCCCTTTGACACATAGTATCTGATCCCCTAGACTTTCCCTAGACTTTCCCTAAAAGGACCTTTAAGCAGGAGTGCTTCATCTAGAAGAAAGCCCATGGAAGTATAGACTTTCTCAAACAAGGAACAGATTGTGTTATTAAAAAATTTATTTACACCAAAATATGTCAATCTTAAATACATAAAGAATACTGACATGAGCAGGATATATTACCAATTGGAGAGTGAATCCTTAAGTGCCTAGGTCTGTACTATTATATTTAAATTGTTACATAATATATTTTGTAAAACCAAACTTGAACCCCAATCAGGTCATTAAGTAAAAGAAATACTGGAGTGAAAGAATGAGGTGTATCTAATTCATTTATATCTGAAAACCTATTCAGCTATTCTCCTTTTATGTCTAATATCCATCTCAAACTTACATCAGAAATTGAACTCCTGATTCTCTCTGGCAAAAAAGAAGAAAAGAACAGAAATTCCATTCTTCCTTATCTCAGTAAATAAAAAAATAACCTTTTTTTCCTTCTTCCCTTCCTTCTTCCTTCCTTCTTTCATCTTTCCTTCCTTTCTTCCTTCTTATCTTTCCTACTTCCTTCCTTCTTCCATGTTCTCTTTCTTTCCTTCTAACTATCAATATGTGTTTATTAGGTAAAATATTAACACGTATTTCAGACGTTGACTTGTTTGGCTTGTATGCTTTTGAATTCTTTGACACCATTATTAGTACCCAATATAAACTGGTCTAACCAAATTTTACCCCCTCACCAGTGGTACTTGAGAGGATCTATTTTTCTGCACTCACAACAGCACTAGAAAATCAATTATCTTATCTTTATTATCTCAATGAGTCAAAATTGAAATCACGTTGCTTTTACATTTTCATTTCCTCGATGACCAATAGGGTACAACTTTACTTGATAAGAGGGATGGTATACAACCTGCTCCCTCCTCCTGGAATTCTACTTTAAGGTTTACAGGATGTTCGAACTGGCAAGGGGTCAACCCTCTCACTTTACAGAAGAGAAGATTGAGACCAGCAAGGCAAAATGTCTTTCCTAAGTCACTCTCTTAATTTGTAGCAGGTCTGGGACCAGAATAAGGAGTGACCTGCTCCAAAATCAGCTCTCTGTCCATCAGACCGATCAAAAAGGGGTTACTATTTTAAAGTTCTTGTAATGGGGGAAGGGTTAAGAAAATACTTGAAGTGCCAGTCAGGGCCCCTGAAAATAGCAGCTCTTTAAGAAACTGAACAGATAAGTTGGGTCCTTTGAGCAGCAGCACTGGGAACTCAAGGATAGAGAGTTTCAGGATTATGCTCAGAGTTCAGGGGCGTAGCTTTTTCAGACACACATGATAATACACAATTTCCGTCTCCTGAAAACCTACAGAAGAAAGTTTGCCCAGCTCTGCCACTTGGCCACGTGCCCCAGGACTGGGTGATAAGCAGCATGTTAGCAACCCAAGCAAGGTTACCACATGTTTCAAGACCAGCTCCTGGGCTTTTGTCATTTCCCCTCCATTACCATTTCTTTAATTCTCACAGACGGAGGAAGGAATTCTCCACCCAGAGATATCTTCCTGGCTGACTTGCCTCTGCTATTTTAACACTTTCTCTCACTGATTCTTGTTGGCCTCGAGCAAAAAATGATTTACCATGGCTGCCTCAACCACAGATAAAACAGATACAGCCTCTGTCTGAAAGAGATTACGATCTAAATAAACTTGACTAAAGACGCCCATGTTTCCTCAGGGAGTGGATCTCTAAGGAAGTGATATTACGCAGGGGATTCTGGAGTGAGACCGTGCCAGTGCACCCGGGAGGGAGGGACCTGGGTGTATGGCTCCGTGAATGGAGATCTGGAGAGAATGAAGCTCTGTCTTTCCTGAGGCTCAAATTTCTCAAGATTTGTCAATAACCTTTGTCCTTGGGTGCTCTGGAAACACATCGAAAAAAGAAGAGTAGAGGCCTTTGCAAAGCTGCTTTCTCCAGGGAGGACAGTCAATCCAGGGGCTGTGACAACACTCTCCTGCAAAAGCAAGAGACCTCAGCAGTCCCAGGCTCTTGGCTGCCTAAGAGATCAGCCCTCCGCAGAGGTTAGCACGCGCCTCCCAGGCTGCCCCTGCACACAACACGAGCTTGTAGTCATCACAGCTGTGGCCCCAGACCTTCCAGATTGAACAGACTACCTGCTTCCCCCAAGGTCTCTGGATCGTACCTACCTGCATCTCACCAAAGAAGCCTGAGTCTCCCAGGTCCTCCCTTATTCCCGGACCTCTGTACCTCCTTGAACATGATCCATCTTTCCGACCTCCCTTACTTTGGGCCCTTGAATTGTGTCCTCTGAAGGCTCTGTCACCCACAAACTCCTATGTATCTTCAACTTCTCTGAAAATTTCCTTCACCTTCCTGCCTATCCTCTGATAATACTGATTCCTGTCACCTTCTTCAGTGGATGCTGTTCCATAGCTGTTTGTGTCTTTCGAGACCTGGAGGTGGGGTAAGTTTCCTCCATGCTCTTCACTGCCACTTCCAAATCATCTTACTTCTTATTTCAAACTTTGCATTTCCTGGGAAGCTCACACCATCTGATTTTGCCACTTAATAAACCTTCTTCAGTTATCTACCAACATCCCACTCACATCCTTCACTCTCTGATGATGACCATATAGCACCTGCATCACTGTTTTTATTTTCACTCTTACTTCTTCATCGTTTTACTTGGTGACAGCATTTACATAAATTATCCCCCAACAATTCATCTCTCTGCCTTTTGGGTTCTTTTCCTCCAGGGATCTTATTTTCCACCTCCCATTAGCGATGTCACAGTCATCTACTTGACTTAATCATCTCTCATTATTGCATTATCTTGAAATCCTGAGTTTCAAGCTTCTCATTCAGCAATAACCACATTCTATTATTCAGCTAATTATTTAACTCCATCATTTTATTCTTTTAAACAAAATATAAAACCATTGACCATACGACTTTTTCCTTATCCATATCCGTGTGTCTTCACCTCCCTTCTACCCAATTTAAATTCCACAGTCCATCATTATAATCTTTTTCTTGCCAATTTTCTTAACTCTCAATCCTCTCCTTTTCTCATTCTTCTTTCACTACAAAAATTCTTTGCCACTTATTCCTACTCATACCTCTCAGAAGGTATTGTACCAAGAAATTATGTGTGGTTTGCTGTCTATATTTTGTACCCATATCTACTAATTATCATTCATTATATAAGTAGAATAAAAGACAAATAGTTTCATTACTTAGTGAATATTACAGCAAGTTGAAAACCATTCAGTTTGTGTTGATCTTATATCCAGGCATCTTAAAATTATTTTGTTTGTTCTAACACATTTTTAATAAAAGATGATTTTTCTTCTGTGGATAAAAAATATTTTTGCTTATATTTTTGCCCAACTGATTTTTAAGCCTTTAGATAAATGTCTTAAAACACTTGCAAAGATTTCCTAACTGAAATCAGAAAAATGGAAACTGAAACAGTGAGATAATTCTTACTCATAATCGGCATTCATTTTTAAGTTTGATAATAGCTCATGTTAGCAATGGTGTAAACAGTCTTATACTTTTTTGATAGGAATGTAAACTGGTCTAACCTTTTGTGAGACCATATGGCAGAGTCAATCCACAGTAAAATATATAACCCCTTTGATTCAGCAATCTTACTTAGAGGTATCTATTATATAGAATTTCTGGCATATGTACATGAAATTATATATGTGTTTTCATGAAGGACATGACACCTTACTGGAGACTTGAAGGACAATTAATAAACATTTGCAGGCTAAGGTTACATACATAGATAGATAAGTTTTATTTTATTTTGTTTTTCATTTTGATTAATTAGAATGTTTGAAAGTTTGGAAAAATCTAAAAAGAACTGAAAAAACTAAAGGAATGTGATAACTTTGGTTAAAAAATAAAAAAGCAAGTATGTAACTTTTTACTGGTCATAAATTACATATATACATAAATTACATACATACTATATTTATATAAATATGTACACACACACATAGCATTCTATTGGTTAAAATGGTCACAAACTGACCCACATTCAAGGAAATAAGGTAAAGTTATATCTTTTGATTGGATGGAATGTCAAAGAATTTGGGCCTATATTTTATTCTATTTTATTTTATTTTTATTGAAGTATAGCCAGTTATAATGTGTCAATTTCTGATGTACTGTACAGTGTCCCAGTCATGCATACATACATATATTTGTTTTCATATTCTTTTTCATTAAAGGTTATTATAAGCTATTAAATATAGTTCCCTGTGCTATATAAAAGAAACTTTTTTAAAAATCTTTTTTTATATATAGTGGCTAACATTTGCAAGTCTCAAATTCACAAATTTATCCCTTCCCACCACCTTTCCCCAGTAGCCATAAGATTGTTTACTATGTCTGCAAGTCTGTTTCTGTTTTGTAGATGAGTTCATACAATCTATTCTTTCTTTTTTTTTTTTAATTCCACATTTGAGTGATATCATATGGTATTTTTCTTTCTCCTTATGGCTTACTTCACTTAGAATGACAGTCTCCAGGTCCATCCGTGTTGCTGCAAATGGCATTATTTTATTCTTTTTTTATAGCTGAGTATTATTCCATTGTATAAATACGGCACAACTTCTTTACCCAGTCATCTGTCGATGGACGTTTAGGTTGCTTCCATGTCTTGGCTGTTGTATGTAGTGCTGCTATGAACATTGGGGTGCATGTATCTTTTCAAATTAGAGTTCCCTCCAAATATATACCCAGAAATGGGATTGCTGGATCGTATGATAAACCTATTTTTAGTTTTTTGGGGAATCTCCACAGTTTTCTATAATGGCTGCACCACACTACATTTCCACCAGCAGTGTAGGAGTGTTCCTTTTTCCCCACACCCTCTCCAGTATTTATCATTCATGGACTTTTTAATGACGGCCATTCTGACTGCTGTGAGGTGCGGTCATTGTAGTTTTGATTTGCATTTCTCTGATAATTAATCTATGGGCTATGTTGTAGAATCATCGCAGAACCAGTCCTCATTCTTATAGTGAAAGAGACTGATGATAAACAGATAAATACAAAATATATTTCTAGTAGCTCATTTAATCCTCTCAACAATGTTATGGTTCCCATTTTACAGATATAGAAAACAGTTAGAGAGATTACGTAGCTTGTGCAAGATCACAAGGCAACTAATAAAAGCTAGCATCAATCTATTCTTGAAAGGGGAAGTGTAGGTCAAGACACAGTTCAAATCACCTTGGGCACAAAGGGGAATTGGTTGGCTTGCACCACTGAGAAAAGCCAGGTAGAGTAGCAGGTAGCAGGAATCAGGGACTTGAGGCTGTGGGTCATGCCTGCTGCTGGCTTCTGCTTCATACTGACTGGCAGCTTTTTTATTTCCTGGGGCGGACTAGCTTTCTCCAAAAGGCCGCTAGCATCTCTGGACTCACACTTTCGTTTCACCACCTGAGAGGAAGGGCTACACTTCTCTAGGTCACAACTGGAAAACCCTAAAGGAAAGACTAACTGGCCAGGCAGGTTCATGTTTGTGCTCTCCTGTGTCTTCAGAAAAGTAGGGGTGGTTTGGCAAACAGGATACTCTCACTGGCCAAGGAGTGAGCCATTTCTCTAAAATAGCTGAGTTATCCTCAAAAAGAAAAGGATGCTGGGCAACTCAACAACAAGTGCCCATTTAAAAAATTTAGAAAAGGTGCTTTAATCCATGGTACTTTCTCCATCCCATCTGCCGCAGGAGAACCATAAGCTGTTTCCACAAAATGTTCTTCCAAGTGATTTGGGGCTTTGTGTTTGAAAGTTTCTCCTTTACTGTGTCTCCTAGAGTCATGCTAGAGGACTTTCAAAACTAAGTTAAGTATTTTTGTTACCTATGGATCATTTTATTAAAAACAAATATTTACAAAGGGCATAGACTGTAATAATAATGCAGCAGTGTTGTAACTTCTTTTATGGGTGGCAGAGTTTGGCAGTAGTCAGCAGCTGCTGTGGCATTAATTACATATTTTCTTTCAGCTCTGGTGTTTATTAGTATGTGGAAAGTGTTTAGAACCTTGTGCAATCATCATTAATTTCTGGTATAATACAATCTTAATATCATGAAAATTGAACCTGGTCTCTTTTGCTCAGCTGTACCAGATCCTGCACAAATTTCATTTTAAGGTACTGTGTGTGACGCTGGAAGGGTTTTCAAGGTCACAGTGACTGGGAACTCCCAACACCCTGCAGAGTTCTTCTGTTTTCCAAAATTAAAATAAGTTTTATTGGTTCTGATTATAAATGAGGTGTCTGTTCTACAAAGTTCCCTGAGGCATACACCTTCTAGGAAATATAATTCCTCTACAACAAAGCCACTTGAAGATTATTTTTCTTTCAAGGAAAGAAATTGATTCAGAATTATGAATTGAAACTTCTAGTTATCTAAAATTTAAATGATAGCTAAATCAAATTACAAATCACCAGATTTAGTGCATGGTGCCATACAATGATTATTACTGAAAAATAAAGATCTTAAGGGATGACATAATCCTTGTGGACTATCAGAAATTAACCAAATTATGTTATTTTTGTTCAGTGTGTGCATTCTGAATACATAATCCTCACATAACCAAAACAATTGGTTTACCAGAAGATCCTAATTTTAGTTTTCTGGGTAAGTGAAGGTTCTCTAAACTTTTGTTTATTAAAAAAATTTTATTGTCTTACAGTTGATGCACAATATTATATAAGTTACAGGTGTACAGTATAGTGATTCACAATTTTTAAAGGTTATACTCCATTTATAGTCTTGATAAAATATTGGTTATATTCTCTGATCTATACTTTTATTTAAATGCAATTAATACGAGTCTTTTTGTTGTGCTACCCTGTCAGTTAAAGAAATGTTACTACAGAACAACAAGTAAATGTCTTATCAAAGACCAAAATGGTGAAACATTTATGTAGAGCACAGAGTTCGATGTCTACTCAACAGAATTTTTATTGGCCAAACGTCAGTGAAGTGCATGTTTGATCCTACAGATCAGAAAAAGTACATTTCATAGGCAACATCCAAGTACCTGACAGTGCCTGTTTTGTGTGAATCAAGGCAGGATTGTATGTCACATGCCATCATTAATTCAATTCCACGCATTTGCTATGTATGCTTAATTCCTTTGTGTGTGTGTGTGTGTGTGTGTGCTTATTCTACTGATTATCCACCCCTTTTATCTGACTTTGCTTATGCCAATCTTTCTCCAAAAAACAATTTTTTTAACATTTTTTATTGAGTTACAGTCATTTTACAATGCTGCGTCAATTTCCAGTGTAGAGCACAATTTTTCAGTTATACGTGAACATACATACATTCATTGTCACATTTTTTTTTTTCGCTGTGAGAAAGCAATTCTTTTTGGAGAAAAATTTGGAGAAAAGCCAAGGGATTGTGTCAGTTTGGACTCATAGCCAGAACCCTGCTCTTAGATGCTACCCTCTCATTCAGGAGTTCATATCTAAAACAAAGGAAAAGATTTAATTAAGTATCTAGAATCAATCAGATAGAAGCCCCTGGGTGCTTATTATAAGTATTTGTAACTTTGTAGGATCACCACTAAAATATGCACTTGGCAAAATAAAAAAAAAAAGACATCAGGCAAAATTGTTCCAATTACCCAATTTACATTAGCTTTGGAGGTTTGGTCATTATGACACCTTCTTTTTTTATGTTGTGGGATTTGATCCCTGTTGAAACCTAACAGACAACTTTTCTCTTTTTGGATTTTGGACACCTGTTTTATTTCCTGGCCAGGGTCAGTGATCACCACTGGGTTCACTTCTCCAGCATCCCTCCCTGGGCACATGACTCTACTTCATTCAGTACTGAAAGACATTTGTTTCTTCCAGTGTCCAGAGTTTCCCTAGCACTACCTCTGATCACTCTCCCTGCCAATGTGCCTATTTGTTCCCACTCAGAATCCAAGTAGTGACACAATCCTAATTATTTTCAGATGATTTTTAATGATGTCATTTTATTTTAGTCCATGGAAAGGAATAAAAGTGAACCATCATATACCCATGCTTGAAATAAATACCTAATATAAATAACCTTTCAAATCCCTTTAACAATAAACTATATATTGTATTTACTGCTGCTTTCAATAGTATAAACTTCCCAGTGTGCCCTTTATCCAAAGGAGACATTTTCAAAAGTGGTAGAGCTTGTTTGAGTGAGCCAAAAATTCTCTGGAAATGAACTGTTCAGCCAGATATCATATATTAAATATTTCAGGTACCAAGATCTTGCCTCATGAAGACACTAGTATCTTGTGGAATTCAGTCAATTCCCATTTATGATGAGTTTCCTTTTAAAGAAGTGATTTGCCTCAGAATTATGGTTTGTTGAATTAACATAACTACAGCCCTTTATTCAACAAATCTAATCCAAAATAATAATTTGAAGTATTACATGATTTACAGTTTGGTTTTATCGGACTTGTACTGCTTGCTATAAAGATTTAAAAGTTTTAAAACTATCATTATTTTTCAACATTGTCTGTATTTCCTGCCAATGCACTAAGCAAAAAAGGAAAAGATGTTATTATTAGAAAGTAATTATTATTTGCAAATAATATGAATTATCCATCTAGGATACCCAGAAGAATAATGAAAGCTGCTGACAACCCTAATATCTACTGAGAATTATTTCTCTAACATAAGATAAATATACCAGAATAATAGCTTTCTTTTGTATTAGCAATAATAGGTTAGGTGATATAATGAAAGCAAATCCATTTATATCAGCAACAGTTAATATAAATGGTATAGAAATGTACAGTTTGAGAAATGTGCAAGCTTAACAAGAAGAAAAAATTTTAAAACTTTATTGAAGATCATAAAAGAAAGAAATGGAAAGATAGACAAACATATCATGTTGCAGCCTGGACAGTCTTAATATAATCCTGCCAAATCCCTAAAATGTATTCCATAAACTTAATACAATATCAAAGTTGTTTGTTCCATTGGAAAATTGAACTTAAAGTTTATCAGAAAGATTTAATGTTCAGACTCAATAGTAACTATAAGTGAATTTGGTTTGGGACCATGATGACAGGATTATTAGATTTTAACTGCTCCATGTTGCCATTTATGTGATAATTAAGTGAGGAAAAACCTTAAATATTTAATGAGACATTCAGGAGTGGAGGGAGGAGAGATTTTGAAACCTACCTTTATATGTCTGTGCTCAACTTCCCCTTCTTCTGTTCCCCTAGGTAATCAATGAATCATTCTCCACGATGTCTCCTAGTTTCGAACTTCATGTGTGGATTACTGATTCAGCCTCTTCAAAAGTCTCCACATCTCCATTCGTTCACTTCTTTAAAACATTCAAAAGATTGCTTTCTTAAACTTGCACAAGAGCTTCAGAGTTTGCAAAGGTATGTAGCTACTATCAAATCAAATTTGAATGACCGCATACATAGTTTTGGGGCTGCTACAACCACGAAGTTAGACAGACATCCCACTACCAATGTAATCTTCGGTGTATTTCTAAAACCTCACTAAGCCTCAACTTCCTCTTTAACGAGTGTTATAATATTACCTCATAGGGTTGTTGTGGTGATTATATGTGCCAAGATAACCAACTAGGATTTTTGATGAAAAATTAATCAGTCAATCTAAGAAGGAAATGGAAAATTTTATTCCAGCCAAGTCTGAGGATTATAACCCAGGAAGCTCTGAGAACTGTTCTGCCCATTAGAAGACAAAGCAGAGTCATATATGTTTTTTGAGACAGAGGGCTCTACATCAGATGACATTCTGTTGACAGTCTACATAATCCAGATTTAAGCGCATCATGGTGGGTCATGTGACCCCTTACAAGATCAAGAGGGAGTGTTACATTTTAAAGGGTTGTCTTGTTGATGCTAGGAGAATATTACTTTTTATGGTTGAGCAGTTATTCCCACCCATGGGGGGAGATTTGGTTGATGCATAAGGCAGACACACAATGCACCAAGTAGGGAGAGAGGAGGCCAAAGGACAGGGGAACGTTTTTGCTTAAATTTTTCTTGTCTTATCATAAAATATGAATTTTATTCCACGAGATACCAATTTAGGTTTTTGTGCTCAAAAACCTAGGGGACCAAAAGGAATAGTTTTCTCACATCTCAAGAAGCTAGGCAGAAATTGTGTTTAAAGTTCTGAATTTCTTATCTGGGAATTTTGAATCATAGAAATGAAAACAGAAATTTCTAAGCACCTCTAATATTCCAAGCCCCAAATGGTCTTATTGTCTCAAAGGGCAGAAGTAGACTGGCCTAGAAATGAGAAACGTTGAGAGTCTTCCATAGACACAGAAGGTGGTTAACTGAGGCCTTCCAGGCTCATGATTAGTGGGTCTAGTGCCTGGTTTCCCCACGTGGAAGCCTTAGAATCTTAAGTGGGAAAAGCTTCTAGGTACTTCTGCCTTGACAAAGGCTCTTATGACCACACTTGACACAGAGCTACTTGCCTTCAAGGAACTCCAGGAACTTAGAAAGTAAGCATTTGAAGGTAAACTCAGGGCCAGTGGCCTCATCTCTTATTTCACAAGAACAAATTTGTATTAATTTGGAGAAATTTTTTTAAATGTGGAATTTCCTACGTCAGGGTATTATTATGAAATAAAGTTTCGTGCATGTTACATCAAAAAAAGATAACAAAAATAAAAATACAGTGCTCAGCCCAGTAATAAACATTTATAAATGCATACTACATGTCAGTGATTATAATCATATTTATTGTTTATGTTGCATTCATGACATCTTCAATCAGTACTGTAAAAATTTAATAAATAGAAGCCTCAATTAAATACAGTCAGGTGGCCAGAAGAGGGAGCTCTCACACCCTGCAAGGACTCAGCCAATAAAACACCGTGAACTCTTTGTTTACTATAGTCCTTTCAACTTCCTTTTTCCCTCCACAAGAGCACTCTCCTTCTCTTCCTGCTGGGACTTGCACATGGCTCACCATGGTTGCAGACCCCAAATTCCAATTTTCTGCTGATGCCAAATAAACCCATCTTTGCTGGAGAAATATTTGGCAGCCTATTTTAGGTTAATAGTATCAGGAAAGCCCCAGTCTGTTCTCCAATATGGCACCTCTGTTCCAAGCAGGGTCTCCTTTGTAGATGCCACACTGTGTTTACTCACTCCAGAGTCTTTGTCCTTGTTGATTTCACTACCTCCACCTAGATTAAGAGGCCCCCTTCTCTCTGACATTCTATTTGAACCCATCCTTGATAGCCCCATTCAAACTAAACTTCCTCCAAGAATAATTCCTTGAATAATGCTTGATATTCTCCTGACTTGGGTTTACTTATATTTATGGTTATTGATTATGTAGGGTTATTAATGTATTTATACACAATGGCAGCAGATGCCAGCCATGCCCCATTCATTCCTCCTCATTCATTCATTCATTCCTCCTCATTCATTCATTCATTCCTCCTCATTCCCTTGCACACCTTTGGTTTTGTGATATAAGGACCTGGGACTCTGCCTGAAGGCTTTCTCTGGTCAACAGAACATGCTGGCCAGCACATGTGTGGAGCAGGAGGAAGTGCAGGAATTCCCCAGAAACAAAGCAAGTCTCAACCAGTGACCTGTGGAAGCTGGAGGGTATATACTCCCAGTCTGTCACCAGCTTGTGTCACACAATCTAAGGGGTCCAGCAGGATTCGTCTCAGTCTCCCATCACGATAACCTCCCCTTGAAGGCACTCTGTATTGGCATCTTTCCTTTCTCTACCTCATATCCCCACTCCCTTAGGAGTACTTCCTGAGATCGTTTCCCCATGATCTACTTCCACCTGAATTCTCGTCTACAGATCTGTTCATTGGAGACACAACAGAAACAGCAGTGCTCGTACTTTCCTATATGCTCTTAGAATAATGACTTCCCTTCCTTGTTACCTTCCCAACAAGATGCTCAGTTTCCCTGGTGCAGAGCATGTCTTTTCCTTCTTTGTGGCCAGTCTTAAGATTTATTGTCACAGCAGTGAGATGAGTACAAGAAACAAGAGTAAGTACTTAGAGATTTTTATAGCAATTTTCTATTTCTGTATCATCCAAGGGTGCGATCTGTGGGGTCACCTTGTGAACAGGTATGGAGTATTTGGGGGATGGTCAAACTTTTGTGATGAGTCGTAAGTGGCATGAACCACCCACTAGTCATGTGCAGGATGACCAAGTATCAGACGTGGACAGGTTAGAAATTTCATTAAAGGAGATTCCACCCCCAGATAAACTCAAAATCACCGCTGTAGAGCATCTCAAACAATTCTGGATGTGCAAGTGATGTGCCCAGTAATTACACTTAATTTTTTGTTTTCTTAGACACCTTAGGATAAATATGTAGTCAGATCAGTAGACTGACTGATACCCATTTTTATTTGGCATTGATTTTTACACAGATTAATTCCGTGATGGATTATATTCAGATTTACTTTGGTTCAATCATGCACCAGGATTTAGATATGTAAGCTTTACAGGATGGAGGCTAAAATAAAAACTGACAAAATCTGACATGCTAAAAGAATCTGGAGACACTGACAATTTCCCTCAATCCTTTCTTTCTGATTTAAACTATCTATACCACACAGTCCTTTTCAGATTTGATCTCTGAGTAGATCTCAAAACAATGCTCCTGCTAGCTTGTCCCTTTTTCTTTACCACAAATCTCAGAAGGAAATAAAACATTTTGAGATCCTAATCAGCTATCATGGTCCTATCCCCAGGGATGAGAGCAAATAACATAAAGCCAGAGATTCATTAAACTCATTTTTTAGTCATCTACGATGTCTCAGATCTAGTTATGATAGAGTAGTTCTATGTACAAGCATACCTCATTTTATCATGCTTCACAGATACTGTGTTCTTTACAAATTGAAGGTTTGGGGCAACTCTGCATCGAGCAAGTCTATCAGCACCATTTTTCCAACAACATTTATTTCTTTGTCTCTGAGTTACACTTCGGTAATTCTCACAATGTTTCAGACTTTTTCGTTGTTATTAGATTTGTTTTAGTGATCTATGATCAATGACCTTTGACGTTACTATTGTCAATGTTTGGGAGCACTACAAACTGCAAATATAACATCAACGTGTGTTCTGCCTGCTCCACCAACAGACTGTTTCCCCATCTTTCTCCGTCTCCCATGGAATCATGGGGGTAGTGAAGCAGACCTCACTACTTGACAGGAAGATCTGCAGAAAAAATTGTGGTCAATTTTGCAATCTTCCACATGTACCAACCTTGTGCCTAAAATTGGGGCATCTCACTACTTAACAGAAAATCAACTCCTTATCTTGCTTAAGCCTTGATTTTCTTTGAGCGTGTTGCTAATAGAGTTACCGTAATTCCTAACTGATGCAAGTATTTTAAGAAGCAGTCAGACACTTGCCATTTTTCTGAGTGTGAGACCCAGGAAATTGGCCTGGCCAGCCTTGAAGAAATGTTTAGTTTCAGGCTGAAAATAAATTCATAGACAGTAGTATACCCACAGTGAAGGCAGAAAAAGAAATGCTAAATTATCACATATGCTGCGATTTCAAAAAAGAAATGCTAATCTTCCACACACACCCAACTGCCACCAACAAAGTAATTTCTTCTGTGGAATAAAATGTGTAGACTTTGTATTGTATCCTTCAGTCAGAGTTCTGGCAGAAACACAGTGGCACACTCGGGTGAGGGTAATTTGAAGAGAGTTTAGTAAAAAGATTATTTAAAAGCTATAGGCTGGTGTTGTGGGGGTGGGGGGACAAAAATGTCTGTGCAGTGCTCAGGCCCTGAGGCTTAGAAGAGAAGTTCTTTGCTACCACCTTTAGGCCTGAAGAGAAGGAGGGAGCTGGCAGTTACCAGCCCCCAGGGCAGAGGTCTGCGTGGATAGGACCACTTGCCCATAACTGAAGCCTTCCTTTAAAGAATGGAAACCAACCTGCGGTGACCCTGAAGGCAACGTCCTGGGCAAATCAATGCCCTGATGCCCCCTCATCTCTCTTCCACCTCCTGCTGACACTCCCCATTGGTCAGACTCAGCTAGAAGCTAGAGGGCAGGAGACCTTCTTGGTGTGGTCTATGCTGGTCCGTGCCTGAGGGCAGGAGCAAGATGGCAAAGTGGGAAGTGGCTCTGGAGATGCAAACAGAAGACATCCACGTGGTGAAGAAAGAGACTCCAATTCTTAATGGAAGAAGCTTCAAAAAAGTGTGGCCATTTTTACAACCTACATACCAATGGGCCCCAAATTTAAATACCAACTGTGTCCTATGTTCTTTTTAAAGTCTTATGACTTGTATCAGCCTAGCGCTAGGGCTGCCATAACAAAATACCACAGACTGGGCAGGAAATATATTTCCCACAGATCTGGAGGCTGGAAGTCCAAGATCGAGGTTTCTCAGAGATGGTTTCTCCTAAGGCCTCTCTCTTTGGCATATAGATACCTACCTCTCTCTGTTCTTTCCTCTGTGCACATGCATCCCTAGTGTGTCCTCCTCCTCTTAAAACGACACCAGCCATATTGGATTAGGGCCCAACCCAAATGACCTCATTCAACCTTTATTACCTCCTTAAAGGCCCTATTTCCAAATACAGTCACATGGGGAGTTAGGGCTTCAACCTATGAATTTTGGAGGTAAACAATTCAGTCCATAGCATGATATTTTGTCCTTTATTTCTGGCTCGATCTGTGCAAGAGGAATTCTCTATGTAGCTCTGAAGTTGTAAGCCCTCCTAACTGCTGTGGCTAGTGAATGTAATTCCGAAATGATAAAGAGGGGTTTCAAAGGATGGGGTAAGAGGGTGTGGAATTCTAAATAGTAAATTAATTTCAGATAACCTCTTATGTTTAAAGCTGAAAACCTTTGAAAGTTTAAATTCTGTTTTACATTTAGTAACCAGGGAAGTGTCCTACTAGGATGTCCCAGAATCCCCTTGGGACCATGTAGGCTTCAAGGGTTTAACATAGTCTCCTAGAAGGGGATCCCCACCACATCTCAAAGTATTACATGGTAATTAAAAGCTGTATTCAAATTGGCATCTGCAACTCCAAAAGTTATATAAAGTTGGGACTCATTTAACCCAAAGCTTCAAATTCAGTCTCTTATTCCTTTGGATAAAGGAAAATATAATCAATAGCAGATGATGACAGATTTCTTATATTAAAAGAAAGGGTATAAAAGATTTTGTATCTTCCTTTTCTGATGCATAACATGGCTTAAAAAAAAATAGATGATAGAAAACACCAGGTGTGGGGAACAGCATGAGAGATCTAAAATGGTACCGGGGTCATCAGAGGAGAAACCTGACATTCTGGCCCTGCCTCTTCTCCACAGATGTGCCCCTGCAATCCAGGAGGGTACGTGTGCAGATAAAAGATCTTTCTCTGTAGTGTCCTTTTCTCTCCTGGAAGCTAAAGTTTTTCTGTTGGTGGCATCTCTCTTCCACCCTGGGCAGAAACAGAAATATGCAGATCCCTACCTGCTTACCTGAGGCTGTCCCAACTCCAGCCTCAACTCACCCAACCTGGGTTGCCTCACAGAAGGCTATCATAAAATTTCTCATTTCTTCTGCTGCTTAAAATCTTTAACTTTTTCTTTCTTTCCTAAGCAAGAGATTCCTGGCTCAAGAGCCTTAAAGACTTCCATTGTAGAATTATAGATTTGTTAACTCTTGAACAAAATATAAATATGGAACTTCTAAAGCTTAAAATTTAATTTTCCCTTTAAAGGGACTCTTGGTCATGGGAAAAAAATGATCTCATTACATCAAGCACACAAATTCCAGGGTCAAAATAGAGTCTAGAATCATCAAAAAAAATTTAAATCTCAGTAAAATCCCAATATTAAATATTCATACACATGTATTTATTATACACATATATGTAAATATATGTTCATATATCATATATAAATACATATATGAATTTTTAAGAAAGAGCTGAAAATTATTAACTATGTTATAACTAAATACAAGCAAAATTTTCATAATCTAAAACCTGCCAATACAAACTCAGAATTCCCAGAAAAGTTAAATTTTCATTAAGCCCATCTCCTGTCATAGCCAAAGTGCACCAATCTTCATGGCTCTTATAAGTAAGGATTTTCCTCCATAGAAGGTTGTTATTTAAACTTAGTAATTGTACAAGTATATTAAAAACATTAGCCATCAGAAGACCAAGTACTAATATGATTTTTTTTTCCTAGAAACAATGCCATCCAAGTGAAAAATTTTCAAACTCAATTAAAGGACAAATGTTTATTTAAAAAGTAAACATTGCAAATGCATGAAGTTGCTAGATGCACTACCCATAGCTTTGATGAGCTTGAGCTCTTCAGCAAATTAAAGTTTAGAACGTGCTCCAGATAAAATATTAATGGTTAGGTTGTTGAGATATTCTATTATTACTTAGGGTCCTCCAGTGGCAAGAATCTTATTGAGATTTAAATTTTCTAATGATTCTAGACTCTGTACTGACCCTGGAATTTGTATGGTTGATGTAACTGTATGTTGCATAATGTTGGGTTACAGTTATTTTAAAGTATTGTTGAAATGTATCAAAGATGAAAACTACTCTTTTCACTAACTCATTCACTTAAGAAATACTTGTTGCACACCTATCATATAAAAGTCACTGTCCTTGGGTTTCAGCGTTGGAAAAAACAATAATCATTGCTCTTTGGAGCTTACCATTGAGACAAACAATTTTAAAATAAACTAAATAAAGAAAGGATAAAGCACATAAGAAGGTAATAAGTACCATGAAAAAATAGAGTAAATAGCCCAGCAGAAGGAGGTAAGGAGTGAGGAGAGGGTGTAGATACTAAAATCTAACCCCTGGTTCAAGAGTTACCAATGTCCTTGACTTCTCCAAGGGGACTCTGTTCCCCTCAAGTGATACAGAAAACAATCTCCAAACTATTTCCATTTGACCTGTGTCAACAAGAAAACTTTATAATTGTTTCCATCTAAGTTCAAATATCCCATGTATTTCACAGGTGACCATTGTTATCTTAAGATAATTTCAGTGTTGGCTGCTTTTGGACAAGAATGAGGGACAGCACATTTGGAGACAGAGCTGATGCACTGATACACTATTCTCTGCAGGAACTGATTTAATCACTTTTCAGTGGGTGATCCACCCCTCCTCTGGGGCTGTCACACCACCCGTTGCTAGCCATTGTCACAGCACGATTGCTAGTTGTCCTTCTTCCATTAAAGAAAGTCCATTGCTCAGGACAATGTGTGGAGCAGTGAGCAAACACTCCAGGAGTGCTCGTCATTCCTCTGCTCCTAATCTCTCTGATGTGGTCAGAAGTCTCAACGGTAGGATGAAGAGGATTAATCGTCACGCGCTAATTAAAAATGGCCCCTGCTAGAAAATATGGGCCTGTACTTTCCTGGTACTACCTTTTGTCTGTTGGAGCACAAGGACCTAGGAACAATATGGTCCTTCATCCCTTATTTCAAGATACAAAAGACATATAGCTTTCTACATGCTGACCTTCTTTCATGAACCACACATCACTGAAGGGATATTATTTCGCCTGAATTGAAATGTGTAACAGTTAAACATTAAGGGATGAAAATCTCCCTGAAGTTTCTGTGAATGGCAAAACCTTACTTTAAAAACTGGTATTTCCCCACACTCTCACAGTGGGAGAAACATAGAGGTGCCCATCCTTCAATTAGCAAATCTAGTCCCTAGATTATTCTGCTATGCCAACCATGATGCTTGCACCTTAGAAACTAAGTGTGTGTTGGGCTGTGCTCAAAAAGTAACATTTTCAAGGTGTAAGATCATTCTGTGTGAAGGAAAAAAAATAGCTCACAGAGAAAAAAATGTGACAATGAGTGTGTGTATATGTCCATGTATGACTGAAAAATTGTGCTGAACACTGGAATTTGACACAACATTGCAAAATGGTTATAAATCAATAAAAAATGTAAAAAATTACTTTTTTTCCCTGTCCAAAAGAGAAAAAATAGCTTTACAAAAGAAGGTATGATAGGTTTGAAAAACAGGAGATATAAGTTGCTTCAAGTATTCTGATAATACTGAGGATTAAAATCTTGTTAGATATAAGAGTAATGTTGCTTAATGATGTTAAAGTTGCATCTTTTAGAAAAATGGCAGATTTGTCTCATAAGACGTTAAACAAAATGTATGTGTATAAATTTAGAGGGGGGAAGGATTTAAAAGTCTGAAAGTGGATCTTATTCAGGTCCAACTTTGAAATAACATGGTGCAAAAAGAGGCATCAAGAAGGAAAATCATAGAAGAATATTAAACCCCCTTATCTTTTCTTAAAGCCTGACTCCTATAGTCTTCTGTTAAGTATCAGTTTTCTTTAGACCCTGTATTTCTGATTCCATTCTTACCAAATGAAATCCTATCTATAGGATGAATACACAAGCCTTCTTAATAAGTTACACTGGTATAAGGAATTCTGAAAATATGGGGTGGGGTGTGTAAGTAGGTACAAGAAAGAGCATTCCAGAGTAAAACCATTTAGAAGAAATTTTTGAGATAAAGTTGACGGCTGGGAATATTCACTAGGATTAAATTATTTTCAGGTTTGGTAACTAAGCAAGCATTCTTTTAAGTTTTGTCCATAAAAATCCCCCTTGAATCCAGATGGATCTCAAAGGTTAAGTGTAATCTCCCCTGGAATGTAAAAATATTACATACTAATTGATTAGCATGGTACCTATATTGAAATTGGCATCTGCAGCTCCAAAAAGTTTTGATTGGCAGAAGAGCTCAGACACATTCCTGCTCTTCTCCATTTGGCCAAAGGAAAAGCTAATAAATCAATATTCTGCAAGGTAATGCATAGAGAATTTGTATCACCCCTTCCAGAGCAGAATTACCCTTCATTAATAACAAGAGAAGGCTTGCTAATACTCCAAATCGATGCCTCAGGTAAGACAACAGATGGCCTATTGTGGTCTTATCTTCATGTTCTTATCATCACACTTTACATTCCTAAAGGCAGGGGATGGGGTCAGAACTTCTCTTAAGAGTCTGTACAGCTCTAGGACCATTTATTCTATATTTTAACAACTTAAGAGTTCTCCTATTGATTTCAGAAAAGTCAAAATACACTGATTTGGGCAACCAACATTCTTCATAGTATGGCTCCTCCACAGTAGCTCCCAGTTATCCATTCACTCCGTACATCCCAATACAAGACTCTAAACCAACCAGAAAGCTTCCTCACTGCCCTGAAATATACTGAATATATTTTTTTTATGATATGGAACATGACTTCTCCCTAGAGATCCCAATTCTACCCAGCTGTGACAAGCAGAAGAATAGCCTCAATTCCTGGAAGCTGTGGCTACATTACCTGATGTGACTAAAAGGCTTTTGCACATCTGGTTAAATTTATTATCTTGAGATGGGGAGATTATCCTGGATTACCTTGCAAGCCTACATAGTCATAAGGGTCCTTATTAGTGCAAGAGGAGGACATGAGAAGCAGAGTCAGAAAAGAGAGGAGTAGACAGAAGCAGAGTTCAGAGCAACATGATTTCTAGCTTTGAAGATGGAAGAAGGCCATGAGCCAAGAATGCTGGCAGCTTCTAGAATCCAGGAAAAACAAGGAAGTGGATTCTCCCTTAGAGTCCCTAGAAGAAGCAGAATGCTGCTGACACCCTGATATTAGCCCATTTTGGATTTCTGACCTCCAGGGTAATAAGAATAAATCTGTGTTTTAAGCCTCTCAGTTAGTGGTGATATATTACAGCAGCAAGTGGAAAACTGACACATAAGGCTTAAAGGTGCATCTCCAGTCTCACTTACTTGGAAGTTCTACTCAAGCACTCTAGCCCATTCTGCAAGGTTCTCTTTAAAGTTGCTTGCATATCTACTTGTTTTACCGTTATGCCTCCAATACAAGATGTCTGGTAGCAATAAAATTGTATTTCAGTGTACAAGAGAGGAGTGTGGGCTGAAGATTCATATAAATCTCATAGAAGACAAGCCATAAAAAAGAATAAAATCACTTAGGGTTTGTACCATGAGACTAGAAGTGAAGCCATGTCCTTCACTTTCTGAAATGTTCTTGAATAATTTTTTGATGATTTTTCCCCTTCAGATTCTGTTCTCTTTTCCAGAACTACTCTTATTCAAATGTTAAGCTTCCTTGACTGGTCCCCTAATTTCTTTTTTTTTTTTAACATTTTTTTATTGAATTAGAGTCATTTTACAATGTTGTGTCAAATTCCAGTGTAGAGCACAATTTTTCAGTTAATACATGAACATACATATATTCATTGTCTCATTTTTTTTTTCGCTGTGAGCTACCACAAGATCTTCTATATATTTCCCTGTGCTATACAGTATAATCTTATTTATCTATTCTGTATTTTAAAATCCCAGTCTGTCCCTTCCCACCTCCCGCCCCCTTAGCAACCACAAGTTTGTATTCTATGTCTCTGAGTCTGTTTCTGTTTTGTATTTATGCTCATTTTTTTTTGATTCCACATATGAGTGATCTCATATGGTATTTTTCTTTCTAATTTCCTTACCATTTCTCTCCTATTGTCCAACTTTTGGCTCTACTTTCTGTCAGAGTCCCTCAACCTCATCTTCTAACTCTTCCACATATTTTTTATTTCTGATGTGAAGGTTTCAATTCCCAAGAGCAATGTTTTGTTCTCTGATTTTTTTTTTCTTGTTTTTGCTTATATTTTTAATGCATCCTGTTTTTGTCTTGTGGTTGCAAAATATTTTCTCGCCTCTAAGGATGTTAATATTAAAGTTGGTTTGAAGTTCTTTATATTTTCTGTTTCTCCAGGTTTTCTGTGTTTATTGCATATTTTATTTTCTGTTTTGTTGTTTGGATCTCTACCTTTAGTGGTCTTCCTTAGATGTCTGACAACAATTGGTTTCTTGCTCCTGAGTCACAGTGGGGAAATAAAAGTGTACTTAGAAGCCCTGTAGATAGAGATTGTCAGCCTGGAGCTTATTGTGGAGTAATCTTGGTGCGCCTTTTGTTGGGAAACTACTGATGTCAGTAAATTCACATATTTGCTCTTTCTATTCCTTCACAATTATGTATAATACATATGTATATGGATCATGCAATATATATATGTACTATGTGCAATGTCATGTATAGGCATTGCATGTATATGCTTTATTGGGTTAAGATGCTTCCCTTCAATTCCTGCCTTGTAGAGAGGTTTCATATGAAATGTATTGATTTACTTTGCTTTTTTCTCTTTTATTTATTACATTAATTACTTCTTTTTTCTATAACTTTGATTTTAATTTCTTATTTTAAAGATTTTTTTTCTCTTTCCTAGCTTCTTAAATGTAAGTATTTAGAGCCATAAATTTGCCTCTAAGCTGTGCTTTGGTTGCATCCCATAAATTTTAATGTCATGTTTAAATATTGTTTAATTCACACCCAAGGCAGGGCAGGCTGCAAGGGCCCCTGGTGCACTTGGTGGTCTGGGAATGGGAAGAGCCAAAATGTAAATCAGTAGTTTCCCAACAAAAGGCCCACCAAGATCAATTTTGACATGACAATTCATGACCCTGACGTCTCAGGGAGACACACTATTACAATACAGGATGTGGAAGTTGAGGCATCTGTGAGGTTAATTACTGGTTTACCCAGGATCTGCTGAAAGCAGAGGACAACCCCAATTCCCAGATTTGTGACTTTCACAGACTCACAATACAGATATTGATGAAGACAGTACTGTTGCCCTGATGCCAAATGGGAAATCAATTTTATCCCTGGACAAAGACACCAGTAAAGAAATTGGACTTCGAGGTCATCCATCTCAGTATTCTGGCAAAATACATATATTGTTTAAAATAATGAGCCTAATAACGTCATATCAACCCACTGCCCTCCTTAGTCAAAGACAATGGTGACAAAAGCTGATTTGAGTACACTAATCACTGTAATCACTGGCTTCACACTGCAGAGAAGACGTGTCTCCTGCTGGAACAGCTGTGTCACGGCATCGATGAACCAAAGTTAGTTCTGTGGGTTGCACTGCGGTTCAAGGTTTTCCATACAGCCTTATTTCACGGAAAGAGAGTAAACATGGGTTTCAAAAAGGAGGAGAACATTTACATGCCTCTGATTTTTTTCCATCAAGACTATTGTGCTCAAGTGGCTCTTGTCTGTCATAAACATGACACAGTCTAAAATAAAAAGCACTAAGTTCAAAATATTTTCTAATTCGTCTTGTGACTTCTTTAATCCATTAGTTATTGCAAATATTTCGCTTATTTATCAACATTTGATGATTTTCTGGATTTATTTTGTTGTAGTTTCCTAACTTAATTCTCTTAAGAGTAACATACTGTATATTTCAATCCTATAAAGAGAGGCTTTGTATCTATCTTGATAAATATTCCACATCTAATTGGAAAAAATGTGTGTTCTATAGCTGTTGAGTATAATATTCTAGATGATTGTGTTTGGGGTGTTAGAATTTTTCAATCAATCTAAATGATTTTTTTTTTTTTTGGTGTATGTGCTCTATTTTAATTGGAGCATATGGTGTTAATATCCTCCAGTTATTATTGTGGAATTTTTAATTTGTCTCTTAGTTCTGTAACTTTTACTTTATGTATTTTGAAGCTCTGTCATAATGTGTATACATTTAGTAGCATTTTATATTCTTGATGAATTGATGCTTTATCACTATGAAATCACTCTTTACCTCCAATAATACATCTTGCCTTGAAGTCTACTTTGTGGGATGATGTATGGCACATGAGCTCTCATGTTTTGGATTACATTTATTGGGAGTCTATTATAAATAGCATGTGGTTGAATATTGCTTTTTTATCTAGTCTAACAATCTGTCTTCTACGCAGAATTTTTAGCACATTTAGATTTAACACAATTATTGACAGAATTGTGTTATTTGTATCATTTTGTTGTATGTTTTCATGTATTTGTAAAACTGTTTGTTTTGTTGTTTTATTATTTTGATCCTCATCTCTGAATCTCTCTTGGATTGATCAATTGTTTTTTTAAGTATTCCATTCGATTTTTTCTATTAAATTTTTATTGACACTTTCATTAATATATGAAGTGATTTTTAGTGATTGCTCTAGAGATTATATTGTGCATCTTTAACTTATTACAGTCAACCTTGAATTAATATAGTATGACTCCTCATACAATATACAAATCTCACAACAGTTTAATTTCATGTACGCCTTCTTCCATCTTTGTGCTAATATTGCTGTGTATTTTATTTCCACATCACAAACCTCTTGGTACACTGTTGATATTTTTGCTGTAAAAACTTTACAAGAATTTGAGGTGTTTGGTATTTTAAATAACTGCAGTGACTATACAAGAATAAAACCAATATTCTTTTGATAAGTTGGAGTTGAAATTTAAAAAAATGTTTTCTCCTTTAGTAAGTGCAGTCTTGACCGAGAGTGTAATAGAGGTAAATAAGGGAGTCACCCTAAGCTTCACATGGGTGTAGAGTTACACGTCAGATTTTTCACTGTTTGGTCTGTTGCACAAGTTGATCCTTATGATATCATTTTTACTGCAGAGTGTGAAGTTTATATTGATTTTAGAGAGATGTTCTCTTCCTAGATACAATTTTAATGCAGCTTGTGATATATTCCTGCCTTGTTTTCTGTAAAGTGGATTGGCCCCATTTCAATGCATCCTGTACACACAAGGGGGCAGAATTAAACTAGTGGTGAGAATACAGATCCTGAGCTTTCTCATTTGCAAATAGTTCAGATTTCATATTTAATTTCCAACAATCACTTTCTATGTAGAATGTCCTACTTTTCCATTGAAACGTATTTGTCTATCAGAAAGAGTCTAGTTAATGAGATAATAGCTGTGCGTTAGAAACAAACGGTCTATTTTTATACTTTCATTCTTGTTCTCGAATGTTTCTCATTTAAATATTATCTAAATCTTCATTTACCATTTGTGGTCTCTGGGAAAATGAGGACATGAGTGAAATGTAAGGACTTTTTCAATAAAATGAGAAAATAATGAGAATGCAGACTTTGGTTCTTTTCTGCCAATAGAAGGATAAAATTGAAAAATGAACAAGACCTCAGGGTAAGCTTGAGAGCTGCAATCAGGCTAAATATGCTGATTTCTCAAAGATTTTCAAAAACTTCTCAAATATGCCTCTGTTTCTCAAAGGCAAAAATTCTTCATATATCTCTTCTCCTTATCCCAGGCATTTTTGAACTAGAACATTTGTTGCTGTCCTGGTCATCATGACCCATCTTAAGCATTAAATGTATGATCATTGAAGGACTAAGGAGATTTGCTTTTCTGCTTTAAAATGTGCTTCCCAGGGTAGGGTATAGCTCAGTGGTAGAGTGCCTGCTTAGCATGCCTGAGGTCCTGGGTTCAATTCCCAGTACTTCCATTCAAAAAAAATTATTACAAATAAATAAATAAACCTAATTACCTCCCTCCAAAACACAAGCAAACAAAAGCTAAAAAAAAAAAAAACTATGTAAAAAAATTACCGATAAAATGTGATCCTCCACCTGTTAGGAATTGAAATATAGGTTACCAGGAAGAAAGCATTCGCTTCGGCATTTATTGCTGAGATTTAAGATACAAATAATCATGGAGAAATGATTCACTGGCTTCAGTTCACATAGAGAAAAACTGAATGAAATCAAATTCCTTCCTTAGAGCATGTTTTGATAAAACTGAGAGGGAGGAAAGATTAAGAAGAAAGTTCCACCTTTCAAAGGGAAGTTGAGGAAGAAGCCAAAAAAATGGGTAACAACCCAGAAATGGAAATGGACTGATGCCGGGGCAAATTAGTTATATCACAATTTAGCCTTGGGGAAAACCCACTAAGCAGCCTACTTTATTGTCAGTTATTTCAGGTCTCCTTTTAGAACACATTTTACTGAAAACTGATACAGAAATGTAATGTGTCTGATGCTTGACATGATAGAATAACACTGATATTTATTCCTCTTAATTCAAACTTTCACGTGCAATTTTTTGTTAGGCACCAGTAACGTGATTTATAAAGCTACCAATTTTTTTTTAAATTGTGAAGATCGTACATAAAAATATAATAAACATAGCACTGAAAACTAAGACTATAGACATACGAAAGTATGCCACACTGTATCTTGTATTTTGTAATTTTAAACATATTTCCTTGGTTCAATTAAAATAGCATTTTCAGAAGGATAATAATCTCAAAACAGTTACTATTCTGTTACTAACTCAGGGAAATAATTAGAAAGCAAGCTTCATAATTCCCTCTTGTGGGTAGAAGAGCTGAATATCAACAGTACCTTAAAAGACGAAATAAATGAGACATAAACAAAGACAGTGCCTGGAGAAAATTTGAATGGAGCTAAAAAACAAGCATCACGGCTTCGGATTCCCAACTATCCACTGGTTAACAGAGATCATTTCCTGCCCCATTTTTGTATTTTAGAATGTAATCACGAGGGCAAGTTTCACAATTACCGGATTCTTTCAGAATGTTTAATTTTAACATTTAGAAAACTCTATCCAACTGCTTAAAAAAGCAAGCTGATTAAACTTGCCCGTTTGCCAGGAAAACTACCTTAATGGGTACTTTTTTGCTAATTATTTTAGGAAGGTCTCATTTGATATAAAATAATTTATTAGGTCACATTCATTAGGCTTTTAATATTTGGTCTTTAATAGTATCTCTTTCCCTTTCCTCCCATACCAAGACAAGATACTCTCTCTTAATTCTTTCAACTAATATAATCCATGTCAACATTGAGATTAAAGATGCATTCAGTTGAGGCACTTGAGGAAAGAATAATACAGATGAGACACGGAAATCAGCAGTTTACACATTCAGGACCCTTGCACTAATATTTCTCATTCAATCCTCATGCATGTCATCACCGTAAAGTCAGCAGATAAAGTATTATGACCCCAGTTTATAGTGAAGAAATGGAGGCGCAGAGTTCAGTGATTTGCTGAGTTTACAGGGCTAGTAGAAGAGCTGGAATATCAGCCTGCATTCTCTGGCTTTATTATTTAAAGATACTACCAATAATAACTAACATTCACTCAGCTCTTACTCTGTGCCAAGCACTATGCTAAACACTTCACACAGGTGATTACACTTAATCCTCAAAACAAGCCCATTATTTGTATCTCTATTTTACAGAAGACAAAACAGAGGCAAGAGGACTTGAAGTAACATATTTGGTGCAGAAGATGGGGTTTGCTCCTCATGCTTTGGCCATGCTGCTCATTGGAACACTTTCATTGCCACGTACTGTGGAAAACTGGCCACCTTCTCATCTTCCCTGATTTTCTTTTCTCTTCTGAATCTAGTCTGTCATGAAGGCTATCAGACATAGGCATTGATCTATCTTCCTTTTCTCTTCTCTCAGTTCTCTCATCTGGGGAACCGAACCCCAGCATTGGGAAGAAGGCTAGAATTCCAGTCCCAGCCTGTCACAGTCAGGTGTTGCCTTGGGTAAGTGGTGCAAACTCCTCTAGACCTTAACTTTCTCTAACGTGAAGATCTAGTTCGCTTTAAAGGGAAGGGGTTAGAATCAGTGATTTATAAAGTCTCTTTCCATTCTCACACCCACAGAGTGATGCTTTTGAAATCCACTCTTTGTATTTTTGAATGAAAGGTTATTTTTGGTTTAATTTTTTCAATTGTGCTGGGTAGTGTCCAACTTTAAAAGCTGTATAATTATTGTACCAAGTAGGAAGATGAAATGTATTTGGCTTAACAAAACTTCACTGAGCACCTAACAAAAAATATTTTAGGATAGCAACTGCATAAGACAATATACAATGAGCCAATCCATAAGTTATCTGTTCCCAAGAAGGAAGTAAGGAGAGCATCAATAAGATGCCATTAGATAAGATTTTCAAAATACAGCTTCATTTTAATGAAGTCCAGAATGAGGTCTGTAACTAATGAAGCTAACTCTGATTACCTCAAGTGCAAACTTCTTTCTGATGTTCAAGGTAGGGTTGAGGTGATAACGTAGGCCATTATGGAAGGTCAGAGAAAAAGTCATGTATCTATTGAATAATTTAAAGTTACACCCATTTTAGTCATTACATCTTTCAAGAAGGTATAGTAAGAAAGAGAACAGGTTAGAACCAGTTTATATGGATAAAACTCTTCCTACTACAGAAAATGTTACATGAGAGACACTGCATATATTAGAAATAAGAAAGAATTTGAAAGTAAAAGACCTAATTTGAAATTCTGACATTATTTCTAATTATTTCTCTTTGGGCAAGTTTCTTCATTTTTCTGTCTCAGTTTTCTGTCTTGTCTACCCCACAAGGCTCAATTTGGGACTCCCTTTTGTTTTCATTGTATATTTGGCACCTGAGAGATCTTACTTTCTGACTTTTAAATGCCATCTATATGTTAACAACTCAAAACTGTATTCTCCCATCTGGAGTTTTCCCTGCCCTCCAAACATATACATCCAATTCTGAGTTTGACATCTGCATATTGATGCCTGATAGACATCTCAAACTTAAAAGTCAAATTTCTGAATTAAGTTCCTCTCCCTTAACCTAGAATATTCCTTATTTTAGAAAATAGTAACTCCTGTTGCTCAGATCAAAAACCTAGAGTCATCCTGGATTCCTGTCTTCTCACACTTCACATTCAATCCATCACCAAATCCTGTTGGTTTTACCTCCAAAATATATACAGAATCCAACCCTTTCTCACCAGCTCTATTTCTAGTGCTCTGATTTGAGCCATCAGCCTCTCTCATGTGGCTCTTGCATGAGTCTGCTGATTGATCTGCCCTCTTTTGCCCTTGCCAACCGTATTTGTTTCCTGTGTCTGTCATTGCAAGGTGCCACCAACTGAGTGGCTTGAGACAATAGAAATATATTGACTCACAGTTCTGGAAGCTAGAGGTCCAAACTCAAGGTGTGAGCAGGGCCATGCTCCCTCTGAGACTCTGAGTAGAGTCCTTCTTTGCCCTTCCTAGCTTCTGGTGGTCGCCTACCATCCTCGGCCTTCCTTGGCTTACAGTTACATCCCTTCTGTCCCTGCACTGTCCTCACGTGGCATTCTCCCTGTATGTCTGGGTCCTTGTTTCCTCTTCTTATAAAACACCAGGCACATTGGATCTGTTCCAAAGGGCTAAATCTAATGATATTATCTTAACTTGATTTCATCTGCAAATACTTGATTTCCAGGTGTCGTATTCATAGGCACTGGGAGTTAGATCTTCAGTACATCTTTTGGAGGGGACACAATTCAACTCATGACACCAACCTTCAGAACACCCTCAATTCATCAGTCAGAGTGTCCTGCCTGATTAGTCTCCTCAGCTCTTACCAGCACAAGATATTCTCAGTTTATCTGTTTATTTGTTTCCCTAGCTTGACTGTAAGAACAGATACACTGTTCTATACACTTTTTTTTTTTACTTAAAGCATAATAGGCACTCAATAAATAGTTATTGACCAAACAAGTGGATTTGAATAAGCATAAAGTGAGAGTATTTTAAGTAATTAAGGAAAGACAGATTTTCTTGTAGTCATGATAATAAGTAACAATCAGGATCATTTTTAAACCTGCTCAATTGATCAACAACCACTTACCTCCTGTAAACATACTTTGGCACGTCAACCAATCATCACCAGCCCACTGCTTCTGAAAAAGTTTAGCCAGTCAGAGATGGACTCGTTACAATGACCATGTCCCTAAGTGTTCGCCAGTCAACAAAAGTGTCTCCTGAATAACCACATTTCTGCTGGTGACATGAGCCCATTTGGACCTCTGAAAGTCATCAATCCCTGAAAGAGAGGCTGTCTGATCAATATCGCCCCCTTTTCCTAGAGTCAGCAATAAGCCTCATGTCTTTTCACTTCAGATATTAAGTAGTGGTCTTACCATCCTCTGACAAATGTATGTATAAAAAAATTATGAGACACTTTGGGAAAACACAAGGCGCTTCATAAATGTCATTTAACACTTAACATTATAATACGCTCGTGCCTTAAGAATGCTTAATTATTAGAAAAAATAGACATCTTATTTACATATTAAATTGTTCAGAAACTACATTCTCATCAAGTGATCCCACTTTATTATTCATTTACTACTGCTAATTTAATCAGGGTGGTTATTCATTTTATTTATTTATCATGAAGTCAAAATTGTACAACCACTGCCAGTAATTATAATAATATTATATAATAAATAATGGTAACATTATTATAGCATGTCAGGTGGCACCTCTTCTAGGCACTCTGCATCTTTTACATTATCTAACTCTCACCACAGTCCTATGGATTAGGTGCTCTTATCAAGCCTGTTTTCGTCACTGAACTAGACTGAATCTCAGTTTAATTTTGTATGATTACACAGTTAGTATGTGATGGAAATGGCTTTGAATTCAGATTTTATCCCCAGTTTTTCCTACTACACAGCAGTGCCTCTTTAGAAAGGGATCAACTGTTTAATTCTTTCAGTTACTTTCCATCCGTGATGAGGATGGGGCCTCTCTTGTTGTTCAACCACTTTCTTTCTCTCTGTGTCTCTGTCTCTCTCTGTTTTTCTCTTCCTCCTTCTCTCCATTTCTTCCTTCTCCCTTTCTCTATCTCCCTTCCTTCCTCCCTCCTTTGAATTCTTTCCAGTAAAGGAACCCTTGTCTCCTGACACTTTGTCCAGTTGAGCGATTCGAGCTCCAATCACAAGAAACTGGCAGGTTGGATACCGTCCAAAACTGCTAGGTCCTCCGAGGATTCAAGATTGGGCTTCGTGGAGGAGATTTCCTGGAAGAAACGTCACATCCATTATTTTCAGTTTTCGCTTTGGAAAGGTTGCCTGGAGAATGTCACCGAACACCAAATTTAACCTTTCAGTGATATTTGATATGAGAATAAATGAAACAGTTTATAAAGCTTGGACCTCCCTAAAATAAAGACGTTAAATAAATCCAGCAAATGTGCTGGAGCTGTTTGGGAGTTTTCATGACTAACTTAATGGGTTAGAAGCAAAGTGCTCAACTGTTCCAACTACACAGTTCACTGTTATGATACAGTTGTTGAATCTGTGGATGGAGATAACTGGCTCAAGAGTGGTTAGACTTTTAGGTGACTTAGACGTGACCCTTGGCCTTAAGTGAGCTGACATAAGACAGTCTGGGAAATTCTTAGACCTTCTTGAGGAATCAGCTCAAGTGTAACTCCTCTTCCAGAGGGCCTTACAGACCTCCCTTCACTCCCTCCTGGGGATGAGTTACGGGCCTCTCCTTGGGGCTACCTACCCTGTCAGCTCACGATATTGAAATGTTATGTTCTTTGGCATCTTCTCTAGAGGACTGCATATTTCTCAAGGGAGGATTGATTGCATATCTTTGCATCCTCAGTGCCTAATCCAGCACCACTGAGAGTCTTTGTAAAGGTATGTTTTTTATGCGCCTCTTAAGTCTACACCATTGACAAGATCTGTCTTACAGGTAAGCAGGGGGAGCATGTTCCTTGCAATAAATATAAGACCTGGTAGGGCTCACTGTGTGCTTTTGAATCTTTTCTCCATTTGGAGAGAGAAAAAAGACTGAAAGAGGAGATTGAAAAAGAAAAATGAAAACAAGCATCACAGTATTAATGCGATGAGCGCTGACTTTTGAGACCTCCTAGACTTCCAGTTAATGCTAACCCCAACTGATGATCCCTTTTGTGATTTTGAGGATTCCAGAAGGTCTTCTCCTGAGACCAGAGTCTCCTGCTCCACCAACAGAAGAACTAGAGTGTCTGCTTTGAGCACAGACTGAAATCTAAGCTAAGAAAATCCTAACAAGTGAGCTGACCGGAGAATACCTTTATGGGCAATCTGATTTTTCTGGAGAAAAAATGCTAACATATCAGGTACTAGAGACTTTGGACATCAGAGTAGTCGAATTAGGATTCAATGTATGGCACAGACTCATTAGAACTCAAGGACAACCCTATTTCCAAAACATTTCTCTACAGAGGTGGTTTTCTACTAGGCAGCGTTTTGGAAAGTACAGAGGGTATATTTGGCTGTGTTATGAGGAGAAATTCCTCTTTATTCTAACGTCTCCATTTTACCTACGCAGACGACGTTTATAATTTGTAGTAGTTCTGGCCTATAAAGTCATCATGAAGACTGAATTAGCAACTCCTAAACCATTGCTCCAAAGGGAAATACAGAGTTCCTTTCCTTTGAGCCTCTGGTCACTGCATTTTCATCAACCCATCAAAACATAACCTTGTTTTACATCTATTTCTGTTTAAAGACATCCTATTTATTGCAGACTTTTTACCATCAAACTTAACAGCCAATGGCACTATACTCATGCCTGAACAAAGCTTCTTTAACTCACAAGTTCCCTTCATAAGGTACATCACAGCCCCCTCATGCTTAGGAACACTAGACAGTACTTCAGCACTGTGATTTGAGGGGAGTTTAAACAGCAAAATCACCAACCAAAAACACAAAAATGTGAAAAACATGGCACTAAATAGACTACAAAAAGGACACCTGATTTCAGTATGAGAGTTGAAGCAAGAAGACAGAGCCTTGTTTTCCCTCTGCTGGGAATGTGCACATTCGTGACTCAAATGTTGGCCACTCTGCCCACGTTCAGCAAAGACTGCAAAAGCACCACCAGTGACAATTGGTGGGTTACAAATTAATTTGGGCAAGTAGCAAAATTCGTAAATGTGGAATTCACAAATAATGAGGGTTGACTGCACATATAAATTATTTTTGCACAGTCTTAAATTATAATGAATTTCTCAGAAATGCACAATAAAACCCCAAGGGAATGTTGTACTTTTGGCTTGGGACTTTACCAAAAGTTGGTCCATCTTTTGGAACTCATGTTACTGAAGGCAACACTTTTGATGATATTTGAGTCACCAGAACAACACACCTTATCACGCTGCCTTTGGAGTGATACCATCCATGTAATTCTCCATGCAGGTGCAAGCAGCTGTCTATTATCCAGCACGGCTGTAGATGATCATTTATATATTGAAATATATAACATTTCAGTGTAAGTCAGTGTCCTTTCAAGTATCTCTAATCTGCTCACCTGAAATTGAGACAAATAGAATTCACCTAGTTAGTGCGTACCTGTCCTCTTATATTTTATTTTGTATAGAATTCTTTTCTATTTCCTTTTAAACATAAGAATTAGCCATTGTTTTTGCAGCTGAAACTTAGTCTACCCAGAATTTCGTGCTCATGGATTCCTGTTTCGCTTTGCATCCTACTTTTTTTTGTCTGAGTTACCTTATGCCCTTAATCAGTTTTTTTCAGTGGAGAACTGTGGCAGGCACACTCCAGATACTTGGTAATGTCTTCATTGAATCCTCATGCACAAAGCACATCTTAATAGAATGTAGTATTTCAGGTCAAAACATATTTTCCCTCAACACTCTGAGGATATTATCCCACTATCTTTTTATCATCTATTTTCATTGTGGAGAAAATTGCTGTCAGTCTAACTGTGGTTCATTTGCAGGTAATCTGCATTTCTTGTCTAATAAGTTTAAGATTTTAAGATTGCTTCTTTTCCTTTGGTTGCTCATAAGATTTTCTCCTAATGTTTGCAATATCATGTTGATGTGTTTGGTGTGAATTGATTTTTATTTATCCTGCTCAGCATTCAGTTTACACTTTGAATCTGAGGACCCATATGGTGTCTTAATTTCTAGAAGTTTCTTTGACCTTATATTTTCAAAGTTATTCTTTCATCATTATAATAATAGATTTATATAATAACATGTATGTTATATATAATAATAGACAACATTATATATTATAACATACTTCTATAATAAAATGAATCTACCTGATTTATTTTAAGAAATGGACTCACAAGATTATGGGGGCTGGCAGATGTGAAATCTGGGCAGGCTGGCAAGTTGGCAGCTCAGGTAAGTGTTGATGTTGGAGTCTTGAGTCAGAATTGCTTCTCCTATTTGTATTGGAGATTGCTTCCTTCTTTGATTGTTTTTCTCTCTGGCTCTGAACTCATCCTCTTCCATCAAAGAGTTGTGCCTGCATCCAGCTACACAAGGTTCTGTCCCAAGGTGATATTAAGGACATTATTGTCACGGTCCCTGTGCCAATGGTGATTTGGCCCAGACCCCAGGCAGGCTTTGCCTCTCTCTTATTCCTTAAGTTGTGGGCCACAGCCAGAAACTAGTCACAGCTTTTTCATCTTCCTTTCACAGGCTTTATAGCAGCAAACAGGTCACAGTCGCCCACCTCACACAGAGCACTTTTATTTTCCAGTAACACAAGTAGAACACCAGACACCTCTGCCCATTTCCCTGCCTGGAGTCAACAGCCCCATCCCTTTGTAGTCCTGGGATGGCATCGGTGCCACTTAAGTTCAGCTCAGTTTCAGTTCTAAAGATGTATAACTTGATTTTAGATTGTGGCTATGACTTTGATTTTTTTTCCCTTTCTAAATGTTTAACTCTCATTGATACACATTTATATTAATTATACATATCATTATGATATATATTCTGTCATTGCTTTAACTTGAAAAGAGTCTCAAAATACACATACACACACCTTTCTGTGCCACCTTGACTAATTTGCTCTTGACAAACTTACTGAAGAGCCAATTTGGTCATTATCTGTTTTCCGTCAAATCTGGTTTGATTAATAGCTTTCAGTTATTAAGAAACAGAAACACATTTTCTTAAAGTAATGAGAGTCGATTGAAAAAATACATGAGCAATTTAAGATAACAGATGCAGTAAGCAAAGAGCCTTCGTGGAGAGCTGGATGCTGTTCATGAAAGCAAATCAAGACCTGCATTCCCACCATACATTATTATCCAACAACGTTTTCCTTTGCTTGGCCCAGTTCTTTCTTTTCTGGGGCCACTCTAATTGCCTCTGTCTACCTGCTGCTCTACTTCATGGTTTCTGCCAATTCATAGTTTCTAATGCCTCATTGCTTCTTCCCTATATTCCACTCTTTCTGCATCTCTTGAATTCTGTTTTACTCTACTACCTATTTTGGTTGCTCTCATATTATTTTCAAATTTCTCGGAAGAGATCTTATTGATTTGTTAAAGTTGCCATCAACAGGAACAGGAGGACCTTATGAGGTAGAACGCCCATGCAAAACCACATTGTAAATCATTCACCTTTCTCATGCCCAGACGTCACCCCTGGTCCCATCAGCAGTAGCCATCTATGAGTTATTTTTTAATCTTAAAGCATAGAAATCTAGATGAAAAGCAGCCTATTGCTTCTTTGCTCAGAATGGGAGAGTGAATGTGGCAAGCACCTGGGAAAGAATAACCACGCACCACAGAGTCGATCTAAGTCCTTTCTGCATCTGGCCCAAGGTAACTACAATTATATTCATGGTAACTAAAGGTTTTTTGCAAATGTCATTGTAGGATTCTTTTTACCTACTAGTAGATTCTAATTTTGTGAGCAGTATTTTTTCCTTGTGAAATTATACCCTTGGGAAATGTTGTGCATTTCTTAAGACTGCAAAATACACATAAGCATTCCTCAACATCGTGAATACCAGCTCCAGAGTGAGATGTATGATTGTGAGAAATTGAAAAAAATTAAGGTGAATTTGTGCCTCAATATGTCTTCAAATACTGCTTAGACACTTACATTCTAAAACAAATCCATTTTTTAACACTATTTAAAATTACCACCTAATTTTCTTATCTGCTGGCAATTCCTTCTGGGTTTAAATTTAACAAACTCCATCTAACAAGCCATCTGTACTTTGAACGGGCCATCCTACCACAAGCGAACAACTGCCCTAGGTCGCTTGTAGAAACCCTATGCCAACAAGTGAACAAACAGCCGCAGTTGGGGACCGATATTTTTTCAATCCCTAATCAAATGTTGATGACTATTGAAGGCTATTCATATGGCATTTAAATTCTACTTTCTGATTAAATATACCATGTGTGTAAAAGAAGGCAACATAATATTGGTTCCTCTGCTAGAAACTCCCTCAATTTCCAAAACTATTTTTGCTAATTCTCTCCTCCATGGTGGGATGGTGACAGAAGCAGATCCCATCTGTTCTCTCAATGAGACTAGAGAATCTTTAGTCCATATTCCATATCTGGCCATTGGCTTAAATTCATGTTTGTAAAACCCACATGGAACAGGCCCAAAGGAACTAAATGGTGTCTGAAAACACTGAGAAAGCCTGACAGTACCATACAGGGCGAGGGGCATTTCTGGTAACATGGTGGCCTGGGTATAAGACTAAGTTTTCTCCTGAAAAATAATTTAAAATGCAGGTAAAAATAAACCAAAAAAAAAAAAAAAATCTTCCTGAAAGCACTGATGAGCTGCAAAGTAATAAGAAAAACCTGAGGCCAAAATCTAAGTGAAAGCTAGAAGTTATAAAAAGGAAAACTGCCTTTGCCTCTTTGGCCTGAGGGCATTTGCCAAAGTGGAAACTTGAGCGATGACTTTCAAGGTCTCATTTGGGCATATAGAACAGAGACAACATGGGTGGTCTAATAACAAGCCTCCTCTTCATAAAGCTGGGACCCCAAAGGGTTGTACTTTGGGTTTAAGGATTAACTGGAAGAAAATTTATCATTCCCCTCACTGAAGACTGCAAGGAGATTTGCTTTGTTGCATTGGCAACAAGCAAAACAAAGGGAAAGAGAGAAAGAGAAGAAAAGAAATAGAAATAGAAAGAAAGAGAAAGAAGATAGAATAAGAGGTAGAGAAAAGAGGGAGAGAAAGAAAGAAGAAAGAAATAAAGCAATAACCTAAAGAAATAAAAAAGAAAAGAAAGAACAACAGACAGACATAAATCATCAAGACAGCAATAAAATAAAGCCCGCAACTAAGCAAAGAATTAAGGTCTTTAGTGTATTCCCTCCTTTCGTATCCCCGTGTGCGTCAGGGAGGAAAGAAGGGAGGAAGGAAGGGAGGAAGGAATGGAGAAAGGCAGGCAGGAGAGAGGGAAGAAGAAAAGAAGGAAGGAAGGGAAAGAGAGAGAGAGAGATAGTAACACAAGCTGATTTTGTAGAATTTTTGCCCAAATTCACACAACCAAATTCAAGCAGTGCATTCAGCTTAAAGAGTGTTCCAATTGGAATGGCTCCCAGGGACCTGGCATATCCTCTCTGGAGGAACTTAGCCTCATTCTAGACCTCAATAAATTCTCACAATTAATTCTCCAAGGAATAAGGAACCGTAAATAGTAACCAACAATTCAGAGCAAAAATTAAAAGCTACACTTGAAAATATCTGCAAAGTAAAGGAAACTACAAAGAATTACAACATACACTTGTGCAGGAAGCAAATGAAGCTTTTACATAGAAATGCAAAATATAATTGAAAATAAAAAGTGAATGGACAAGGTTTAATAGCATGTTAGATACAACTGAGGAGAAGTGGAAATTAGCATGAGTATATCTGAAAAAATTTCAGCCATTATCATTTGAAATATTGCCTGTGCTCCATTCCCTCTCCTTTCCTGGAACTCTAAATGTTTGGTTTTTATAACTAGGAAATATTCACTAACATCCAAATATGCAGAATCCCAGGTAGAGACAACAGAGAATGGAAAGCAGGCAATATTTGAAGTTTTTCCAGATATGATAAAAGTGTAGTTTCCAGAAATCAAATGAATCCCAAGCAAGATATATATAAATAAATTGACACATAGATACAACAGAATGAAACTGAGAAACACAAAAGGCAAAATATACTCTTAATAGAAGCACAAAGACAAAAAACAAGAACATTGTTTAGATTGACAGAGGGCTTCTGAACAGCAGCAGAAGATAGAATAGAGTCATATATTGATAAAATCAAGTTTCAGTTATTTATTGCTGGAAAACAAAACTTGTCAAAAGCTACTAGCTTAGAGCAATAATGATCATTCATTGTACTCGAGCCTGTGATTTGGGCAGGTGCAGTAGGAATGTCTCATCTTTGTCCCATGAAATATCAGACAAGGAGTCTCAGCTTGAGGCTGATCTACCTACAGTGTGGCTCACTCACATGGCAGGCAGGTTCTTCTGATGTGAGACACTCCACAGGCTGTTTGGGATTCCTTACAGTATGGAGGTTGGGTTCCAATAGTTAGCATCCCAAGAGAACAAAGAAGAAGTATATGGCATTTTTGTGACCTTATCTGAATAGTCATGTAACATGACTTCCACCTCACTTTATTGGTCAATCCAGTCCCAAACACTGATCAGATTCAAGGAAAGGGGGTAGACTTTACCTCCAATGGAAGAGTGACAAGGTTCCGTAAGGACAAGTAGAATGAGATATATTTTCAGTCATCTTTGGATCACACAATTTGTCACCACCTTCACTTGGCATAGCAACTCACATCCTCCCCACGTACAAAATATATTCCCTTCCTCCCCCAAGGCCTCAAACTCATCACACAGCATAAGGCTTAGGTATGTGGTTCTAAATTGTATCCAGGTATGGATGAGACTCCTCAAATGCACTTCCTCAGGTACAGCTATTTCCAAACATATTTCCATGGCTGCTCCATACCTTCCTTTAGATTTTACTTAATTATCATGTTCTTAGTGAGGTCTTACCCCAGACTGAGTGAGGACATTCCCACCACATCTAAAACTAGAGAAAATAAAGCCGTAATCTACTTGGACGTCACATCCTCTCTGCCTGCTTTGCTCTTCACCTCAGCACCTACCAAGTTCACACGGTAGATCGATAATTCTCCAACACTGATCTGCCTACAAATTACCTGGGCATCTTGCTAAAGTGAAGACTTTGATCCAGTTGGTCTGGGTGGGACCAGAGATCATGCACTTCTAACAAGTTTCCAGCTGAAGGTACAGTATAGGCTAGTCATTGTATTGCCAGATTCCACAGAAATATAATGTGAGCCTCATATAGGTTTAAATTTTCTAGTAGCTGCATTTAAAAAAATAAATCAATGAAATTAATTTTAGTGACATATTTTGGTTAATACCATATAGCTTAATTATTATTATTATATCTCATTTTGGACTGGCCTCATTGCAAGTTCTCAGTAGGCACACGTGGCTCAACACTGCCATGTTGGACAGCACAGGTCTAGACTTGACTTAATTCTCCTGCCTTTGTCTTTCTCTCCTTCCAGAAGGAAAGCTACCCAAGGACGTGGGGTTTTGTTTTGTTTACTAATCACCCCTGTGCCTGGAAGAGTGTTTGGCCCTTGCAGCCCTCAAAGATATTTGTTGAATAAATGGATTAATGAGTATCTTGGTGGGCTGAGAGAAGACTGCATTGGCTCTGATTTACGTCATTTTCCAGAATCTCCCAGGAAAAGTAAACCCGTCACCCACAGTGGTAGCTTGTCTTTCTTGGCCACCTTCCCTTTGTCAGCCCATGTCTTTACTCTGTTCCAAGTGAATTACTTGCACTAGAGTCCTTATGTCAGGAGCTGCTCTGGGGGAAACTCAAACCAATACATTGGCTTCAACCTATCAGCGCATTCCTCGGAGATTTAGCTGGATGTGGGTCCCTCTGTCTTCGGTTCCCTCACACTGCTGGATGAGGGCCACGATTCATTTGCAAAAGAGACATGAGACCAAGCTGAATGCTCAGCATAGTTCCTCATCCAGTTGACATTCTCCTTTTCCACCCACCACCAGATTCAAAGAAAGCAATCTGTTAGATAGAAATTACCAAAATATTACCCAAAGCCTATGAACAAGCCTGGAAAAGTTAAATGTGAGCTACATCCCAGAAATTCCTGAGGGGTGACAAAGCTTTCTTTATATTTTGCTTTGGTGTTGACAACAGATTGAAAATGCACACAAAACAGTCCTTGCGATAATTCAGCCTCAGGCTAGCTGGGGCTGGATAGTGCCATTTCTCCTCAAGGGACAGAAACAGAAAGCTTTTTGTTAGGCTTACTTCTTCAAAATCGACATTTTTGAAATGGTGCCCATTCTCATAGCCTCCGTCTCTGAAGCATAAACATTCTTAACCACCTCTTTGAATCTTAAGAATTAAGCCACAGGGTCTGGGTACAAATGCTGTGTTCCAGTATTAAATGCTAGATCAGATATCGGCTGTAATCCCTGGGGTCTTTTAGTGCAGGATAGCTGTCTGAAGGGGAAACACTTTTTCCCCCAGTGTAGCTAATTCTGCAGCTCTGAGATTCTGAGTTCTGGATCAGGTTTGTCTTGATGATGCATACCTCGGCTTCTCCAGAGACAGTTCCTCCCAGTAGTGAAATGGAGGCTTCCATTAGACTTGGTTACACCAGTCAAAGCCTGCAATTGTGATTCAGGGGGCTGTCGATGTTTTGTTCTGCCACCTTCGACATAAATTGTTTTCTGTCTGTGGCTCGGCTCCAGCTCTGTTTCATGAAAGCCATCCGTACGGTAAAATGTGCCCCTCACACAACAGAGCTATTGATGTCTTCTCAGTGGCATGGTGCCCACATCCCTCTTTCTACCTGTAGGTTCCTCTCTTAAAGGAGAGCCCTTTATCCCACTTTCTCTCTACAAAAGTAAGCCTACGCATCATTGCAGTGTTAGGATAAGCCAGATAATGCAGGAACCCTAGGAAAAGGCAGACGCAAGCTGACTTCTTATGCGAGTGCTGGAAATACTAGGAAAGCACAGAAGCAGAGAAGACTTGAACTTCACAAATGTAAGCCACAGGAACCACACCCCCTGCCGTTCTTCCAGAAGCAGAAAATTTATTATCGTTGTGAAACGTTTTAGATAAAAATATTTCATTTCACAGGAATGATTCCTCTATTCATTTTCTCATTTTGAAAATTGTCTCACTTACCTCCATCAAGTATTTGCTCAAATATCCAAATGTTATCTTCCCAACAAGGTCCACACTGACCATTTGATTTAAAATCACAGAACAGATTCCTCTCTCTCTCTCCCTAGGCTTTCTCTTTTGCTATAATATTTATCCCCTTCTAACATTATATATAATTAACTTATTATGTATGTTATCTATTATATTTAAAGCAAGCACCATAAAAAAAAGGAATTCCTGTCAGTTTTGTTCAAACGCCTAGAATAGTGTCTGTCCAGATTGGCACTCACTAGATATCCTCGAATGAATCAGGGAATTGAGGAGTTACATTGTAGCAGCCACTAATTGAGGCCATATAGTTACAAGGATAACATCATAGATTATTCTGGATCCAGGATTGTGAACTCAGACTCCCTCAGGGTCCAGGGAGATGCAGTCCATTAGTGAAGTGGGCCAGGAATAAGACAATAGAAGATGGTGGAACCCGGGAAACCAGGAGAATACCCACCTCTACTAAAGGCATCACATTCAATTTAGAAAAGTTCCTGCCAAACAGAACACATCTGCAGAGTGTCGGAGCTTCCACATCATGATCTCTGTAATTCTATGTCTTTTCCAACATACCCACGTTTTCTTCTTGCTTTTAATTCTTTCCAAGCTTCCTATCTTAGAAAGTCAAAATACTATAAAATCAGACTCAACACAAATAAAACTGATGTCCCATTTTAAAGTCATTCCATGTCTGGTTCTAATTAAAAAGAGTTATGATCAACTATTATTCAAGAGATTTAAAATCTGTATCATGTGTAAGAAACAATAGTTACTTCCCAGTGTCTACTTTACTGACAATAGAGATATATGTGGAGACTCAATCTGGTCTAATTTAGTTTTTCATTCTAAATTGCTGTGTGAACCAGGACATTTCGTTTAACCTCCCTAGATCCCAGTTTAGTCATCTGTATAAGAATGATACTGTGATCTTTTAATTTTATAATTCCACTTAGATTTTAATTCCCCTTCTTGTCCTAAGACTATAAAACCTAACATCTTTTAGTGTATGATGCTGAAAAGTGCTTCATAAGGCATTTGGTTTTAAGCTATTGTATCAGTCAGCTATTGCCATGTAAGAAACAACCACATAAACTTGGAGGTGTACATTCATGACTCTGCAGGCTAGCAGGGGTGGCTCTGCTCTACATGTCTCATGCCGGCTATGAGGGGGATGACAATGGCAGTAACATCATATGGCAAGTCCTCCAAGCAAGCATTTGGAAGCCTCTGTCCACATCACATCTAGTAATGTGTTTCATGCCTCAGGGAGGCATAAGAATGCATCATTCAGATATCCTGCTGCAGGAAAATTACCTGACTGAAAGTGCCAATTGTTGCTGTTGTGTGTCCATCTCCATATTCATGGTGGGGCCACCTTTCCCTTGGGCTACTCCCAGCCAATGACTGAGATCAGGAATAGAGGGTGTCAATGCAGGTCCATTCCTGCAAGAGGCAGGACTCCTTAATTGAGTGACTTTGGCTTGAGAGCTTCCAGTGAGTCTGGCCAAAACTTTCCTTGGACTGCCCTGCAGTCTGTTTCCTCTCCAAACTTCTTCCTTCTCCCTCTCACACACCTGTCCAGTCTGCACCTGGGTCTGAAAACTCTTCTCACCGTCTCAGCCTCATATCCTTTATTGTTCCAAGCAAATCACCTGGTTAATCCCAAAACCAAGGGGTGGAAAATTATCCTCTCCCTACCATAAAGTCATGTCAGGTCTGCAGATGTACAATGTTCCAACAGGAGAGTAAAACATGGGAACCAAATGTTCAATTTACCACAGTAACAGAAGAAGAGGGCCATGTTTGAAAAAAAAAAAAAAAGGCATTACAAAGAAGTACTGCAGACAGAGCTTGAAAATAACCCCAAGATTCCCACCCCCTGATAAACATGTCCCAAACCATCCCCTCCCCTTAGTGTTGTCAGAATTTTTGGATATGTTGGGATTCCATCTCCATGATTAGGTTGCTACTCAGTTGACTTTGAGTTAATCAAAAGGGAGATAATCCTGGGTGGGCCTGACCTAATCAAGTGAATTCTAACAAGAGGAAGTCAGAGATATCGTCCTGCTGACCTTGAAGAAGTAAGAGGCTGTGTGGAAGAGGGCCACATGGTAATGACTTGAGAATAGTCCCCATCCAACAACCAGCTGAAAAACCAGCACATCAACAGTACAATTGCAAGGAACTGAATTCTACCAACAACCCATAAGCTTAGAGGAAAAACTCACACCTCACACAAGTTTGCAGCACCAGCCAGGACCTTGATTTCAGCCTGTTCAGACACTGAGTAGAGGACCCAGTTAGCCTGCACCCAGCCTCCTGAGGCATGGACATTGCGAGACAATAAATGGGTGTTGATTTAAGCTGCTAAGTTTGTAATAATTCATTAAGCAGCAATAGAACATTCATACAAAAAGACATTATGAACTCAATGGGGGTGACATTTTAGGCTTACCAAATTTACTCAAGCCCTTCAAAAATCAGTCAGTGATCTGTATCTTAAAGTACCTTGACACAAAAGGAAACAGGAGTGGACAAGTCCCAGCTGGGATCTCCTGCCTCCCCTGGGCCCTCCTATCATCTGTGACTCTCTCTCCCCTAGCTGGCTCTCCTTCCCATCATTTTTAGGAGCCCCCCTGCTCCGCTCTTAAACATACAGTCTGACCGTGTCCCTTTCAGTTTCAGATGACATCACCACCTGACTTCAGCCACATGGAACATTGAATTCCGTTTGTGTTAATGCCACCAGGATCTAGATTCCTACTGAACAAATCTTTTCCAGCAATTATCCTTCCTCTGTTTCCCTTCACAACCACTGCCTTGAAAACTTCACTCCTTTTTCCTGCCCTTTCCTACCTTCTTAGCTCACTGGGGTCTGAGACCCTACCCACCACTTCAAGGGAATTGCTGTTGTCAAATTCCTTAAAGACCTTTGTTCTTGGTGCCACGGTCACTGCTCAAAGCTTGCATTGCTTATATTTCAGTAGTATTTGACCTGGAAATATGTTCCCTAGGCCTTTATTTTTCTCCTCTGATAATTCTCTGAGAACTTTTTGATCCTGTCATTCTCTGCTCTTCCCTGAAGTGACGATATTCTGGGGTGATGGCTTGGGCTGGAAACCTGAAAGTTAAGCTTGATTCCAACCTCTTCCTCATTCCTTGAAACTAATCATTTATCAAGTTCTGTGAAGCCTAATTCCAAACTATCTCCTAACTTTGTCCATGTCTCTTGCTCCCAAATGCCACCACCGCCATCCAGGCCATCACCTTCCTGGTGCATAGTCACATAACAGTCCCCTCCTCAGGCCTCACTGCTGCCTGTGTTCTCACCTCACACCAACCCATCTTCTAAAAGGCATATCTTCTTCCTTCAGGAGTTTTATCCTGATCCCCTCACTCTGGGTGTGTGTCCTTCCAGTGTGCCCTAACACTGGGACAACAATGTCTTAGCGCTTCTCACTCTCTATTAACTGATAATTACTTACCTCCATCCTCCACCAGAGTGCCACTTGCATGAGAACAGGACCATGAGAATGCCCGCATCCCCATCACTGCATCCCCAGCATCCAGCACAGTGCCTGGTACAAGATAGATGCTCAAGAAGTCACTGTCAACTAAATACGGAATGAATGAGTGTGTGCTATATGAACACATTGGTACTGGTTTTATCCTCTGAGTTGCTGTATCATCCATTGGTACTGGTTTTACTCCTCTGAGCTGCTGTATCTCCATCTTAGAAGCCACGCCCTGTTTGGTGTGTGGTGAGGGACACCTGTAGGCACTGGCTGGACTCAGCCTAGCGCCTGAGGATGCCCAGACAGAGCTCCCTCAGCGGGGGCAGGGCGGCTCCAGGCGCTGAAATCCGCACTGCCATCCTCTGTCGTTTCATTCCTCAGGCCCTCATCTCCCTCCCTCAAAGGGGAAGTGTCCAGCTCTCCACCCACCCTCTATTGCACATAAATAAACTTTATGTCCTGCTCCACCAAAACTCTGCCTTCATATCAGGAATTCTTACAGATGCCCACAACCATATATAAAATAGATAAACAACAAGGATTTACTGTATAACACAGGGAGCTATATTCAATATTTTGTAAAAACCTATAATGGAAAAGAATCCAAAAAAGAATAAATATATATGTATGTATATATATATATAAAATCAAATCACTGCTGTACACTTGAAAATAACACAATATTGTTAACCAACTATACTTCAATAAAAAAAAAACCTGATTTAAAATTTTTTAAAATCTTTCTTAATTAAAAAAAATTCTTAACCTGGGTCTGCAGCTCTAAAGAATTCAGGGATTCTATGAACTTAAATTGGGAAAAATAGACCTTTATTTTCACCAACCTATAACTGGAATCTGACATTTCCTGCAGGTTCAACTCGGGCAACACACCACAGTCATATTTGAGAAATGCATGACTTTATTACAAAAAAATTACATATACTTTCACATCACACTATAGGTGTGACAGATACCTCAGACCATCATCTGTGCTCACCACTACTTTGGGATGACAATGTCACGGGACCCACCACTAGATCTTGTCATCTAACTCATTAGAAGAGAAGCACACACACTTTTAAGACATGTGTCATCTCTTATACTATTGGTAACTGTAGTTCAAGAAAGTTGTAATTTTGTAATCCATGTATTGTATTTTATGCCTTAAAAATATTCTTAGATGTTGTCCTTGGGTTTCTCCAGACTGCCAAGGGAGAATCCATGGCATTAAAAAAAGGTTAAATATCCCTATTTTATTTTCTGAAAACACCAAAAACATTACACAATATTTCTCTCAAAAATCTCTTGAAAACATAGGCTTTGCCTTTTTCTTTCACAACTATTGTCTCTGAAATTGACTTTAAAAATCTATTTTGGAATTTTAAAACTTTTAGCTCATTCTCTTTGCATTTTTGCTGTAATAATCATCTCCCCTGAGCAATGGAGATCTCGGGCTAACCTGGGAGAGGGTCAGGTATAACAAAATACAAAAAAGAAAAGTGTGTCAGCTAGCATCACAAAATGTTACTCACTCAGAAGTGCTCAGTTATGAAAGATAAGAAATATCTTTGACACTTGAAATATCCCCAAAGACTGGTTCTTCCTGTGACCCACATCCCCTCCTAGTCCAGGATGAAAAGCTGCTTTGTGGCTGAAAAATGAGGTTTAGCAGTAACAGGAAAGACTCCAAGGCTTTCCTAACATTACAGTCATCAGTGACCTCGAGTGGCCACCACAGGTGCACCCCAGCTCCCCTCCCAGCAGAACTCAGTCTACAAATGATCGCACGTCTGTTGACGCACCCTGGAAACTTCACTTCCAATAAGAGATATCCCCTCCCTGCCCTGACTGTCCGGCTGGCCACTTCCCCAAAGCTCAACTGTCTCATCGATGGCCACGACACCAACTGTTAAGGGAGTGACACTCCAGCGTTGGAGTCACTATGCCACCTCTTCCCCTCTGTCCTTGCTTAACTAATGAGAGAAATTTGGTAGTTAGTTCAGGTTTTTGCAGGAAACCACTGAGGAGCCGGAGTACAATGTCCTTCATATCCATTTCACTTTTCATTTTTCTTTCTTTGTGTTATTTCCCATCCGGACATCTGCAGTGGCCTTAGAAACTCATGAATTTATGATGCCATTAGTGCTTTGAAAAGCAAGCACATCTCTTCCCAGATGTCATTTTGTATAAAGATTTTTCTTCTTCTGTACCAGTTCAAATAAACCAAGCCATGGGTCTAATTTGAATGAAGGCACAGACCCCACTCTGTCGCATGCCAGCTGTTGTGAATAAATATTATGACAGCCTGGACACACCATGTGTCTTGAAGCTGGTAGATATAAGGCAGGTTTATACCCAAGAAGGCAGCATAAACCATAGTGTTGGCACACCGCCTTGCTCTTCCCCTATACCTCTGTCAAACCATTTGGAGAAAACATTAATTTGCAATCTATCACGGGAACTTAGAATCAAAGGAATGGCCCATGTGAATACCCATGAGTATGCATAATCATTTAGGTCAAAACCCTGAGATGTACAAAAGTATCTACAGAACACTCTGGGGTTTATCATTTTACCTGGGAAGCCCGAGAATGTTATTCTGGCCTCTGAAATCATATGTGGGGTAACCTGGCCATCAGGGCTCATCTTAGATGTAGGAAAACTGTATCATAGAGAAATAAATTCCTCCGGTAGAATTGAGAGATCACAAGTGGAGATGTTTTCCTGCAGAATTTCCCTGCCCCCCCTTATATTACAAGATGCAGTCAAAAGTCTAGTTCTACTCCTTAGAAAAGCAAAGCTTACAGAGCCAAAACAATTGCAAAGCACCCGCACATTAAAAGTTTCCTTTAAATAAATGATGTCATCTTAAAGCTAGGAAATGTAATTAGCATTTTCCCTTTCCTAGCAGTGGGGGAAAAAAAAAAAGCACCCTCTAGATTCCAAAGAACCTAAAACCTCCAATAGCTACATACAGATATGAAAAAGTATTGACTATGCTGAACAACTCTTTCCATCAATTCAAAGATGTGATGAGAATAACTTAACAAAAAACGTGATCTAGTGCTCAAGTCATTTACCAAAATTTGTCTCAATATCTTACACATAGGCTATTGTGGAGAAACCTGTCATATACACTCAGAGTCAAAGACTTTGGTGGTGCCTGTGCTCCGGGAGAATGAAAGACTTTATACATGCTGCCTTTCAAAGCAGAAAAGTATAGACGGCATGGCAACTCACAAAACGCTCTAAACTGGTAATACATATCACCTACATTAAATTTACCTACCAGGGGTCATAATTTTATTAGGCTTGTAACATCCTAGACTAAGCTGTTTTATCTTCATTCTTGGAGATGAAAGGTAATGAGAGATGAATGTTGATACCTTTATAAAAAGGAAGCACATTATCTTGACTACATAGTGTACCATATGCCCCTGATCTTTACAAAGACCGTACAACCTCCGTGGGAACAGTTTAAGATACATACACGCATCATTTGTGATTACAAGGAGCTCCCTCTGAACTGGAAAACCTGTTTGAATCTAAGTGTATAGGAAACTGTCTCAACTGCCTTTCTGAAGGTCTTGGCTCCCGGAAAACCCCAAGTGCATTTGGCCAACCGTTTTCACCCTTAACTTTCAAGCTCATGAGTATTTTAAAGGGAAATTCAATCCGTATGTTTCTGAATCATGGACACTGAACCCATTAAGATTTTTGTTTGGTAAGGGCTTTCTAAATCCCAAGATGACTTATGAGACTTTTTATAGCCTGTTTACTTTGAAGCAAAGAAGTCACATTTTGCTGAAAGTAAACAGGATTTAGAAATAAGAAACTTTGAAGCTAAGATAAAACAAGAGTTCAGGAAAGTTTATGTACATCCAACCTGTGCAAAACTCATTAGTTGATTCCTCCAATTTACTCTACCCAAAGCAGAAATAATGGCACCTTGGGCCAATAAATAGTTATTCTTATAAACACAGTTCACAGTATTTTAGAACAGCATAGCTCTTTTGCTTGAGGCAATAGTTAGTCATTCAATAGAACTGCGATATTTATTCCTTTTTTAGTGGAAATATTTTTCAAAAGTGGGTGTCACTGATCTTGAGTTATGTTGCATGGCTTGATTGCAGTTTGTGTGTGTTAACTCTGAAATGCTATTGGCAAAACTTTCATTAATTCACATGGTGTTAATTTGGAATTATTGATTTAGAGTAAGGTTTGTTCATAATTCTACTGTGGAAAAGGATTTGGAAACAAAACTACATATAAGCAAGAGTTGGGTATTGTCTTATTGCTTTAAGACAACAAACTTCTTTAAATAATAACCACTCCTTTTCACATTAACAATATATTCTCATTATAAATAACTATCTTTATTGAAGAAAGTTATAAAAATATTTTAGTTGTCAAAATTTAATTTAACTAAATTTAATAAAAATAAACTCAAAATGGATTAAGACCTAAATGTAAGACCAGATACTATAAAACTCCTAGAGAAAAAACATAGGCAGAACACTCTCTGACATAAATCATAGCAATATTTTTTTGGATCTGTTTCCTAAAGCAAAGGAAATAAAAGCAAAAATAAACAAATGGGACCTAATTAAACTTAAAAGCTTTTGCATAGTAAAGAAAGCCATCAGGGAAATGAAAAGACAACCTACTGAATGGGAGGAAATATTTGCAAATGATATGACTTATGAAGGGTTAATATGCAGCATATATAAGCAGCTCATACAACTTGACATCAAAAACAAATAACCCGATTGAAAAATAGACAGAAGAACTGAATAAACATTTTCTCAGAGAGGAAATGCAGATGACCAACACACACATAAAAAGATGTTCAACATTGCTAATCATCAGAGAAATACAAATCAGAACCACGATGAGATAGCATCTCACCTCACCACAATGAGATATCACCTGTCAGAATGGCTATCATCAAAAAGAACACAAATAACAAATGTTGGCAAGGATGCAAAAAAAAGGGAAACCTCATACACTGTTGGTGGGAATGTAAATTGGTGTAACAACTATAGAAAACAGTATGGACGTTTCTCAAAAAACTAGAAGTAGAACCACCATATAACCCAGCAATTCCACTCCTGAACATGTATCCAAAACCCAAAACATGAATTTGAAAATATACACTAACCCTAACGTTCATAATAGCATTATTTATAACTGCCAAGGTATGGAATCAACCTAAGTGTCTATCAAGAGATGAATGGATAAAGAAAATGTGGTATGTACATATAATGGAATACTACTCAGCCATAAAAAATAATACAATTTTGTCATTTGCAATAACATGGAATGACTTAGAATGCATTATGAAATAAGTCAGACAGAGAAAGACAAATACTACGTGATATCACTTATATGTGGAATCTAAAAATTACAACAAACTAGTGAATATAATTTTTAAAAAATAAGCAGACTCACAGATATGGATAAAAACTAGTGGCTACCAGTGGGAAGAGACAAGGGGGGGAGGGGTTATAAAAGGGTAGGGGATTAAGAGGTATAAACTATTATGTATAAAATAAGCTACAAAGATATATTGTACAACACAGGGAATATAGCCAATGTTTTATAATAACTATAAATGGAGTATAACCTTTAAAAATTGTGAATCACTATATTGTACACCAACTATATTTTAATAAAAAAAATTTAAGGAAAAAAATTTAATATACCTAAACCAAGTAGTTGTGTGTACTTGATAGTAACAAAATATAGTTTAATTAATCTATCATTTGGATTGGCCATTTCTCTCTTATTTGCCTGAATTATTGATGTGGGTTTCCTGGCATCAGAAATGTTTTAATGCAAACAGATTACCAGAGTCAAGGCTGTACCACTCTGTCATTCAGCCACACTAACCAATATATATGATTCAGAATGCTTTTAACAAACACCCTAGAAGCCCTTCAATCATAATATTTCCTCAAATGCTTAAAGTTTTGAGAATATTAATAGCACACATTTTATCAATTTAAATGTCTCAAAATAAATCAGCAAATGGCAACAATAAATATATTTTAGGCACCTGCTATGTGCAAGGTACTATGCTAGATACTAAGGAATTATCAACATCAACAAGAGATGCAATTTTACTATAGGATAAGTTCATTTTTTAAAGTGGAATTAATCCAAGCACAGACTGAGGGGTAAATGCTGTAAGAATGCACTAAAAGATTCTAGGGCAGAGCTAGAGAGAAAACAATGAAGACAGCTTCTGAGAATGTGAATGTGACCCTGAAGAAAAAATCTACCTGTGGCAAGTGGAAGGGAGGGAGATGCTGGGAGCCATCCCCCAGCAAAGGAAGGAAGCATTATAAGCAAAAGTAGGGGAGATTCGGAGACCAAGCAGGTTTGGGGCATCCCAAGCAAGGCTGTGACTAAAGCACAAGAAGTGAGAAAAAATTACTATAAAGCTAAACTGGGATTGGATTAAACAGACAGTGAGATACATAGGAAAATCCAGTGATGAATATGGGATAGGAGAATACAAAATTTATCCAACATTTTTGTGTATGTGTGAAAGAGGAAGAGCAAATGAAGGAAAAAGTGTTTGAACAAGAGAGAAACTTACTGGTTAGAATACAATCAGGAGATTATTTTTCTCACTCCAGTCAAGTGAATTTAAGAAAGAAAAGGAGAAAGAGAAAAAAAATTAAGGGAGATAAAAGAAAGAGAAAAAGAAAAAGAAAGAAAATACTTTCTTTTTTGAGAATTCTAACCACGTACATAACATATTAATTATCTTTATCAAAATATCTTTGAAGTGGACTTTGAGAGAATAAAATATCAGATTATTGTGTCATTGATCTCAACAAAAGGGATTAAATAGATTCCTTTGTCAACTTTAAATATCTGGCAGAAACAAACTTTTGAGTAATTCCAGGATTCAGTTCCTCCACGGATTTAAAGAAAACACATGTCTGCATTTAACACTTCAGATGAAAACCTAACTGAAATGTACATGGAAGCTGTGGACTCCAACAATGGATGCTGTCCTATTTTCATCTGTTAAACAAACATCTAACTTATTATCCCTGACAAAAGGTGAGATCACACAGATAACTGAAATAGTCTGTAAACTTTAAACATTCCAAACAAAAAGCCAACACTTGGCATTTCCATTCTTTGTTCATTTTAGCTATTCTGATACATGTACTGTAGTGTCTCACTGTGATTGTATTTTGCATTTTGTCAATAACTAATGAGGCTGAGCACTTTTCATGTTTATTGGCCATTCAGATTCCCTCTTTTGCAATGTCTCTTACCCACTTTTCTACTGGTTGTTTCTATTTTTCTTTCTTATTTGCTGCATTCTTTCTGAATGCATATACTCTGAATATATATATTACAAATATCTTTCCTCACTCTGAGTTGAATATTCACCCTTTCAGTGATGACCTTTGTAAACAGAAGTTTCTGATTTTAACATGGTCCAGTGTATCAGTTTTTATTTGATGTTGGATACTTTTTTCAAAGAAATATTTACCAATGCCATGGTCAGGAAAATGAAATTTAAATGTTTGGCCTTTAGAAGCTTTATTGTTTTGTAGAAGCTTTCACACTTCAATCTACAAAGCACCTGGAATTTACTTTCTGTATGGTGTGAGGTAGGGGTAACATACATTTCTTTTCCATATCACTATCCAATAGACGATCCTTTTTTTTTTTTTTTCACTGCACTGCAGTGTTGAATTTACCATAAGTCAGATAAAAGTGTACATCATGGTCTGTTTGTGGGTGCTCTTCTCTTCTATTGGACAATTTTATCTTTTCTTATATCCAACACCACAGCTGTGATTCCCATAGCTTTAGGTTAAGTACTCCAGTTTTGCCACCTTTTTCAAGACTGCCTAATGTGCTCTTGGCCTTTTGCACTTCCAAATAAATTTTGTAATCAGCTTGTCAAGTTCTGCACACACACAAAACTTTTTACTTGGATGTGGAATGGTATTGCTTTACTTTAAGAAACAATTTGGGGATGATTAGTGTCTTAATAATATTGAATTTTCCAGTCAATGCCTTTTCATTTATAGAGTCTTCTTTAATTTTTCTTTGTTTGTTGCTAATGTATAGAAATATAATTGATTAAATCACTATGTTGTACTTCTGAAACTAATATAATATTGTATGTCAATTATACCTCAATAATATATATATATATATACTAAAAGAAATATAATTGAGAAGGCTTGCTAAGTTCACTTGTGAATTCTAACATTTTGTACATTCTTTAGGATTTTTTCTGTACACAGTTATGTCATCTGACAATAATGTCTCATTTGCTTCCTCCTTTCCGATTTTAGGATTAGAATAAATAAGGAATAAAAGTAACAGGAAAAAATTATAAAATGACAACAGATAACAGGAAATCTCAAACATATTCAAAAGTAATGTGCCTTTATGTTTATTTTAATGTTATCATCTTAAAGTGACAAACAGCTTATTGCTTCCTGAAAGTAAAATACTTTTCTTGGCTGGTTAATCATCACCTGAGTTTAATTCAGGAATCCCCCTCACATCATCAAAGCTTCCTGCATGGTTATAGGAATGCCAAAGTGAACTTTGGCTTAGGAATTCTTGCACTCAGTAAATCTGCTGTACATTAATACAAATACCCAACAGACCAAGAAGTGAGTACAGACAGAGCAAGACTACGTGCACAGTGAGACTGGAGGGGCACCAAGAGATGTGCTGGGGAGGGAGCATCAAGTATGTTCAAAGCTCAAGGTGTGTTCACCTGTGCCTTTGCTTTCTCTATAGCAAACATCATTCCTAAGCAGGTAGGGAACTTAGAAATGGTTAGTTTGAACAAGGTAACATGTTTTTCTTCGCAAGTAAGACTGTTTTAGTCTTTTGAAAAGTGTCTTCCTTTGAATATGCAATAGCCATTTCTATTTCATCTTATCTTTTTATTTCCCTATAAGAGATGTATGTGACCTACAGCAAAAGCTCCAGAGCATATGTAAGTCATCTGATTTCTGTGCATTTCTATGGTAATAAAACAAAAGTCAGGGAAAATAAAGAAAATTATGTCTTCTGTATTTCATCTGTAGCACACACCAGAGTCTCAAAAGGCAGCCCATGAGAATGTAAACAATCATCTGAAGCTTGTTTCCACTCATCACAGCGTTCTATTTATGCCTGTGCTGTGTGTGGGGAGAGTCCCACATCGACATCATAATACACTTAGACCCACTGGGTTGCAGGAGCACAGAGGTGTATGATGAACTTCAGAGACATTAGCAGAGAAACAGAATGGGACTTAGGCTGAGTGCAAGTATTTCTTAGGTTGGGGTCCCCTCAGAACAGATCCTGAGAAAAGAATTTCCCCCCCAGTAGTTTTGGGGGAAGAAGGGAAGGCTTCTCTAGAGAAATATGAAAATTAGGATATACACAGAAAGAGATTTACTGTAATATGACAGCTTAGTTCAAATGATTGTGGAGGCTGAAAAATCTGATGGTCCACCATGTGCAAGTTGACTCCCTGGAAAGCCAGTAGTGTAGTTCCAGTCCAAATCAAAAGCCTGAGGACTCATGGAGCCAATGATGTATGTCCCAGTCCGAGTCAGAAGGGCCAAGAAAGTAGCACAGAACTTAGGGCAGAAGAAGACGGATGCCCCAGCTGAAGGGGCATGTACGCTGACACCTCCTCCACCTTTTGGTTCTAGCCAGGCCCTTGACAGATTGGCTGATGCCTACCTGCTTTGGTGTGAGTGATCTTTACTCAGTCTGTGGATTCAAACGCTAGTCTTTTCTGGAAACACCCTCACAGACAACCCAGAAATAATGTTTTAGCAGCTATTGTGGCATCCCTTAGCCCAATCAAGTTGATACGTAAAGCCAACCATCAGAGGAGATAATTCCAGGGATTATGGAGGAGTGAGAACATGAGACAGGAAAGGAGGAAAGCCAGCGAGGGGTATGCTACGTGGGTAAACACAACAGGCAACTGATGCTGAGTCCTGCCCAGGACTCTGAGAGATGGTGTGTGTGCACTGTCCAACATGGTAGCCACTAGTCATGTGTGGCTATTTAAATTTGAATTTAAATTAACTAAAATTTAAAATTCAGTTCTTTATTCTCAGTAGCCACATTCCAAAGGCTCTGTAGCCAAGTGTGGCTAATAGCTATCCTATTGGACAGGACAGGTGACAGAATGTTTCCACCATCACAGAAGGTTCTGTTGGACAGTGCTGGTGTAAGCCCCAGCACAGAACTGGCCCATCCAATGGGCAAGGAAGCTGGGGTGATTGTCAACCAACTCTCATCCCTTATTAGATAAGGTTCCTTCATGAAGCCTTACTTACCTTGGCTTCTGTTTCGTTCCCTCTACCAGAGACCACACTCAGGCAGAGAGATACACAGAACCATCTAAGTGTACAGGTATTACTGGTAGGTAACCCCTAGAATGGTTGCAAGGATATGTCTGGGGCACCAGATATCTGCTGTAGTTGCATCCAAAACAGGTAGGAGGCAGAAATCATGAGTGACATCAATAAGACTAGAAAAGAAAGTCTATTAAACAAAAAAGAAGAGGAGGAGAAGGTGGAGGAAGAAAGACAGAAAAGAAGAAGGAAGAAAGGAAAGAAGAGAGAGAGAAAGAAAGAAAGAAAGAAAGAAGAAAGAAAGAAAGAAAGAAAGAAAGAAAGAAAGAAAGAAAGAAAGAAAGAAAGAAAGAAAGAAAGAAAGAAAGAAAGAAAGAAAGAAAGAAAGAAAGAAAGAAAGAAAACAGTCACATGCAAAGTAAGGTTCTTATTACCCACTTTTCCCCACTGGGAAACCCACACAACCCTGCTCCTCTCCCGAATGGAAACTTGACCTCACTTAGACCCAGCCCCAGGCCATGATTTCCTACTTTTTTAAAAGAGTGTTACAAATGGGACAGGACTTATTGCATAGTAGGGAAGGCAGCAAATTAACTAGGACAGTGTCAAAGTTTCTGGAAAGAGAACACACTCCTCCCAACCCGCCCTCCTCCCCTGGGCCTGCCTGATGGCCCAGGAAGAAGGAAACCCTTGCCAAGCAGCCTATCAGCTTTCTTGATGGCCAAGTAATTTTAACAGGAAACAACGCTTCTCTCTCATGATTCCATCATTAGAGATAAAGCTGTGGATCTGAGCATCTCTGGTGAGGAAACAATATTTAAATGCTTCCTCAGTTGCATATAATTCTCTCAAATATTTTTCTGAGAGACCTACATTAATCTGAGAAAGGGAACTGGAAGAAATCCTTGTTTGCTTACCTTAAACTTCCTCAACTATTAAGAATTGTAAACAAAGGTAAAGGATTTATTTGCCAGAAGAAGGAGGAGGAGCAAGAGGAAAAGAAGATGAAATAAAAGATGATGAAGAAGAAGATGAAAAAGAAGGAAGAGGAGATGAAAGTATATCAAAACAAGTTTAATTGGACAAAATGCAATATAAATACTACATTCAGATGAGTGATGGGGAAATAATAACCCCATGTGCCTGAGCCGAACAGAATGGCCTAAAATATAGTGGTTAAAACAGATGGTGTACAGAAATTAAGTCCAGCCCAAAGCTTTTCAGATAAGTCAGTTAAAATTAAAGGAAACAAAAATGTTGAACTGTGTATGTTTCTAATGTGTAAGCAGTGCACACTGGCCCACTGACAAATCAACAAATTGCAGTTTTATTTAACCTCAACAACAAAACTTCTAATTCAGGGAATTTCTTTGTAATTATTCTCTTTACATGCACACACACACACATGCGTGCGCGTGCACAAACACACACACACGACCATATTTTTATGACACATAACTGAATAGTTAACAATTCCAAGATGCAACAACTTCAATAAGGGTTCTATAAATGGAAAAAAATCCTCCAAACCCACTAACAATGTAACTGGAAATATGGAAAAGTTTACCAAGTTTACAGAAAGAAATCCCTGAATCATATGACTTAAACAAATAAAGAACCCAAACTGCTGACTTAGAATCAGGGGTTTACGAGGGTGAAGACTGAGACATGATAGGGAAAAAAAGCAATTAAGAAAAGACGGGGGGAAAACAGAATGCAACTGAGACACGGCTGAAAATAAAACTTCTGCACATGCCAATGTGATGGCATCAGATGAGACTCTTGCTAACCCTAAAATATATCCCATGTGACATAATTTGTGTAAAAAATGTGCCACCTCATCTTTTCTTTTAGTTCATTTTTCACCCATTTCCTGTCTCAGTATTTCATTATTTAGGACCTTATGGTACATGTGTGTGTATCAGTCTGCCCGTCTCAGCAGAAGTTCCTAAGCACTTTTATAGGCATCATCCACTCTAAGTTCTTGATCGTTAGCTCTCAGATTTTAATGAGTATCAGAATCACTTGGGTATCTTGTTGCAATGCAGGTGCCGTAAGGTGGCACTGGGGTTCAATGTTTGCATGTTTCATAAGATCCCAAATGAAGCCAATGCCTGTGGTCCAAGGACCATACTTTGAATAGCAAGAGTCTTGAGCACCCAGGAAGGACGGGGCAAGAGATGAAACAGCTTTGTAGGCATGGACCCTCTGCTTCCCTCCAGGCTGTATAGAAGAAAACAGAGCACCCCCTGGGTCTTGATGAATCCAGTAAAGAGGACCTTCTTTGCAGACAGTACTCTGATCTGCTCTACTTGTCTTCCTTTCCCTGTCAGCCAGTTAAGAAGAGTTTTAAGAGAACTCCATGGATAGACTAACCCTATCCTCTAGAGTTTGGGAGTCAAGGAGATGGCTACCTGATTTCCACCTGCCTAAAGATGAGAAAGTGGGCTGTGAAATAATGAACTGAACTTTCAGAGTTTGCAGGGACAAGGATGCATGCAACAAGAAAAGAATCAGCATCTGGAAGCTACCACCTTGGATGGACCCAATACCAGACTACAATTCTACCAGGAAAGTAAAACTTTCCTTATCTTTCCTTCTAATCTCTCTTCGTCTATGGCTCCAAAGAGCAACTAGTGAGTGAGGAAGGGGGTGGAGACTGAAAAGAGAGAGCCAGCCAGTGACAGTGTCAGCATTTCTCTCCCCGACACCTACTGAGGCATCTGAGTCAGAGACTGCCCTGGACCAGGGGAGAGGAGAAGCTCTAAAGTAGAACTGAAAAGATGACATCATGTGATTTTTCCACTGGAGTGAACTTTTAATCATCTAAGAAAAACAAGATCTGCTGAGATGCCCAAGACTTTAACCAAAGCTGAGAAAGAACTCTTCCATAGATGAAGTTTAATGGGAAGTGATAAGAAAAAATAAAGTTGCTTTGTCTTCGCATCTTAGGAGCCCAGTTGGCTCCACATTTGAGATTCTCAGTTACGCTCATCGGAGGAAAGAATTTCACATATGCATGTATGTGCAGATCATTTGGGCACATGCCATGATAAACAAGCAAAAAGATTCAACAAGTGTAGAGCATTTATATTAAATCAAAAGGAATAATCCTTCAGCAAATAGCAGAATGCAGATCTGCTTTGCAAAGACTTGGACTTTTAAAAAAGCTGAAAGAGACTCTAAGGCTTATCTTGTCCAATCGTCACATTTCACTGAAGTTTCACTGGAGGGAGAAACTAAGATCTTTATCAAGTTAAGTGACTTGTGTGAAGATGCAATCACTTATTGGTAGCAGACTCAGACCTGGTAATCTTAAAGAAACAATGTACCTAAAATAGCCAACAGATTTCCATTAATTTATTGCCAGAAAAGCCCTTTCAAGGGGAAATTGTTTCCAGTAAGTAGGGAATAAAAACCACTATGATGTAAATTTAGTATAAATTTGATTTTAAAATAATGTTAAGCCAAAACTTGGAAAAGAACAAAGTTGGAGGACTCACAACTCTTGAGTTCAAAACTTATTACAAAGCTACAGTAATCAGAATAGTGTGGTGCTGGCATAAAGTTAGATATCTAGGACAATGGAATAGAATAGACAGCTCAGAAATAAACCTCTGTATGTGTGGAAAATTGATTTTTGACTAGAGTGCCAATATTATCCAATGGGGAAAGGACAATCTTTTCAACAAGTAGTGTTGGAAAAACTTGATACTCATTTGCAAAAGAAGGAAGCTGGACCCTTACTTTACACCACATATAAAAAATTAACTCAAAATGGATCAAAGACCAGAAAATAATAACGAACACTATAACACTCTTAGAAGAAAACATAGAGGGAAACTTTCATGACTAAGGACTTGGCAACAGTGTCTTGGATATGACACTGAAAGCACAGGCAGTAAAAGCAAAAATAAACAAATGGGACTACATTGAACTTTAAAACTTTTACTCATCAAAAGAAACAATCAACATAGTGAAAAGACAACCCACCAAATTGGAGAGAATCTATGTAAGTTATATATATGGTAAGAGGTTAATATTCAGAATATAGAGAGAACTTTCTCAACTCAACAACAAACAAATTCAAAACTGGAGAAGGACTTGAATAGACATTTCTCCAAAGATGTACAAATGGTCAATAAACACATGAAAAGATGCTCAACATCACCAATCGTTAGGGAAACAGAAATCAAAAACACAATGAAATGCCACCTCATGCTCATTAGGACGCCTGCTATCAAAAAACAAAAGACAAAGAGCAACAAGCATTGATGAGGATGTGAGAAACTGGGATCCTTGTGCACTGTTGGTGGAAATGCAAAATGGTACAGCCACCGCAGAAAACAGTATGACAGTTTTAAAAAAAAAAACTAAAAATAAAAGTACTGTAGGATCTAACAATTTAAATTCTGAGCATATACCCAAAAGAATTGAAAGTGGGGTCTCTAAAAGATATTTGTACAATCCTATTCATAGCAGCACTATTTATAATGGCCAAAGTGTCTATTGGTGGATGAACAGGTAAAATTTAAATATTTTTAAACAGCATTGAAAGTTATTTTTAAAACTTCAGTGAAGTTTTCTTCAAACACATCTTTTTTCCAAAGCCAGTCTATCCATGGTTTGAGGGGAAAATGGCAAACCGAATGCAATTCTGCTGGCTCTGATGTCTGTTGATAATTTTCTTTTGTCACTCATATATTTTGCATTCTGCAACAAGCAACTCTAACTTATGCAATCAACAATACAGATATTTATCATTTCTTTAAGCAATATAAAAGGACAGATAGTATAATTTTCAGTTAGAATAGTTGCACACAAAGAGAGGCAGTCATAGTTATAACTACAACTCCTGTTCAGTCCAACTCAACCTACTCAACGATGGGGACTAAACTATGTCCAGGAAGCTACCAAGGAGAAGACACTGTCACTACCCCTGCCAAAAAAAAAAATTCCCGAGTTGGTTATAAGCTAGCATATCAATGACACATTTTAAAGGCATCTTTCAGTTTTGCCACACTCCCCCAACCATAAAAATCTGAAAAGTAAATGGATGCCAACCCAGCAATTTGATTCAAGGGGAAAAACTCCTTTGTTACTGTTTTGTGGGTCAAGGTTAAGAGATGGAAATGGGAGTTCTAATAAAAATCAGGCATCTAACTTCCCAGACTAAATTCAGAACTGTGGAGTATAAACACTGGGTCCAGGACACAGATACCAGATTTTCATCTTTAATATTGATCCCCCTCAAAAAAAATGGTGTAAGTCGCCCAGTGACTTCCCCAAAATTCATGAGACCTTTTTTCAGTGAAGGCCAAAGTATTAGTCCAAGAATTTTGCTCTAATGGGAGTCCCTTTCTTATCATGAGGAGGGTAAAAAAAGGCCTCTGTTCCTTGTCTTATCTGAGGAAAAAATTTAAATTGGAGACTGACAGTGTGACATAAACAGAAAATTTTATTAGTACAGCAAAAGTTAGTATAGTACACCCCAGAGAACTGAAGGCAGGCCAACCCAAGACAGGAGAATGGTGGCTCTCCTTGGTCTCTCCTGTTCTCGTGATTGACTGACAGCTCACATTGCTTGAGCGCTCAGGCACGCCCATCTCTTTTGTGCATGCTCTTCCCCACGATGCACACAGAAAAACCTACAGGAGGGGGCCCAAACTACAGCGCTAGTTACATTATAATGAGCATTGGGTCGTGTTAAGCTGGGTCCTTCTTTCTCCGTGCAGCCACCATGTTCAAATCCAACTGGCTTCTTTGTTGGCCTTCACTTAGAGAAAGCAAACTCTTTGAAGCCCCTTATCCTGAGAGCAGGCCTACTGCTATCTTCCAGATTGTCCTGTCCCCCCTCCTCTCAGCTTGCGAGTGCTCATTCCCATCTAACTGCCTAACACCTTCACATGGAAACTACTGTAAAGAGGAGAGGAGTTTCCACCTTCACACCCACAGGTGAGAACCATTTCCTAGTAGAACTTTAATTCTAAAATTGGCATCCGTGATCCGGGGAACAGAAAATCTTAGCTAAAAATGAGAAAATGGAGAAATAACCAGTCTTGAAGTTGAAGCACTTTTTCCAAACTGCTTCAGCCGTTTAGAACGTCTGTCTGCAACAACCAAGTGAATGAAAGGCTAGGCTCCTGACCTCCTGGAACCTGGTTGGCACATTTACATAAAGAAATAATAGTCCTCTTCTTGTCTCCCAGAGCTGTTCTGAGGGTCCAGAAAATTACGTGCATGCAAATGCTTGACAAACTACAACAGAGCTAGCAGATTGCATTTTTCCAGTTTTGAAGCGTCTAAACTGCCAAGGTTTCCCAAATCTGCTAAGCACATCATATGAAAGACTGTCATGACATTTTAGTTTCCTTTTTCAGACAAAGTAAGCCACTAATTTGCTCTTAAATCTCTGTGCTTGAAACTGCTTATGTTACAGATACAGCCTTTACAAGGACATTTCCTTCTGGAATGGCAGCCAGGAAACTTCCAAGCAAATGGGATGGTCCACATCCAGGTGACCTGAAAACCAGGACACCAAGAAATAGGGGCAAGTCTGAGTCACAGTCCACAGGCTGCCTGCGTCTTATGAGAAGCGCTACTGTAACTTAAGTGATAAATCATCAACTAGAGAAACATAAACACTAGTTCCACAAACAAATTCAATTTTGGAGTCCCTTAATGAACCTTTAACAAGTTACATGTGGGCTGAAGATGCCCTCCAGACGGCTCAATGTGTTCGCTTTTGAAAAAAAAAATTAACAGCGCACCAGTTCCCCTCGTTTGATGACTCATTAGCAAAGCGCAGTTTAAACAACAGACTCTTGAATTAAAATGCTATTTACTGAAGGAAGAGGGGAAATGCATCTGCCGTTGATAAAGAAATGATCAAACCAAGAAAATGTCATTCTGTAGATTAGGGCGGAAAGGAACAAATGAACAAGGGTGTTTCTTCCGATGAGGGAGGATTTAAGCAAAATTCAGAAGTTTCCATTTGCAGTGCATGGCGTCCTAATCAAAATGACCTTTTTCCTTTTCTCACAGTTGGAATTCTAAAATTATAGGATTTTCCTCCTCAAACTTTGTCTTTATTGGCTGAGACTTATAAACACACGCTCACACATCCCCAAAGCACTTTACTCAGGAGGGAAAAAAGATAAGGGCTGAGATTTGTATAATGAAAGACTAGATTATAGAAGGCAGTGACAGCTATGATATTTTTTCCACGATGACCCATATCTACCCATAGCATTTCCATTTGCTGTTAATGAGAAGCACAGAGTCAGAACAGATAAGTCGTGGGAGCGGTAAGGAACGAGCTTTGTTAAAAGTGCCCGTTCCTACCATTTCTAGGAACCATGCATGGCAGCACAGGGCGCGGGGGGTTCATCTTTCCTGTGAATGTCCTTGCATAAGACTCTTTTGTTCTTCACAAAACAAGGGTTCCGACCTCACAGAGGTTTAGCTAAAGGCCAGGTCCCCCCTGGATGGGGCCACGCAGCCAGGAAGTGGCCCATCACCAGGACAGGATGAAAGGGGCTGCCCAGATGAAGACAAGGAGCCAACAGAAGGATGATGACTTGGGGAAACCCACATTCTCCATGTCGGGGCAGGCCACACACTGCAAATAATTCTTCTGTTATTTGCTGACTTGACTTCCACATGAGGAAAGTCTTAAATATTTGCGTGAGGAAGGGGAGAAAAAAAGACCTCGGCAGAAGGTCTAGAAGATGCTTAGAAGAAAGTCTTCCAGACACAGTGGTTCAAGCCCCATCCACGACTTTGGAGCCTTGAATGAACCTTGCCAACCACCCACATTGGTGCCTCATTTTTCTACACCCTGGTTTGAATCATCCCCATGAAACTTTCTCCACTGTGTCAGTCAGTGTGGGTTTCTTTGTCACCAGAAGATAAATAAGGAAATATACCTGATATTGGTAGACACAATAGCAGAAGGGCCACCTTGGGGAATTCTGCTTGAGTCTTTGTTGCCCCAGTGTCCTCGGCTATAAAAATGCTTTAATGATATTTCTTATGTCATAAGATTATTAAGATTAAATTAGTTAACATAAGTTGAGCAGCTGGAACAGTGTGCAGCACATAGGAAGCATGATATAAGAATTAGATATTAGAGTATCCGCTATTTATTCATTTGTAGAAGGAAATGTTCAGCATATATTATAGGCTGAACAATGCTTATGATGCCAAAACATGAAATTGATGACATTTACTGAGCACCTACTATGAACTGGGTCCTGTGCTAAACATTTTACATGGGTCTCATTTAATGTTAGAGGAACAAAAGAGAAATAGCTTACGATGATTGACAGCCATGTGCTAGGAAGATCTTCTCATCTGCATCTTAGAGGTGGGAGGGTGAGAGAATCAGTCACTCATCCACAGTCACAGCTGGTACACAGCCCAGTCAGACATGAAATCAAGTGTGTATCATGTTTATGTCCTTTCCACTAGGTTCCTCCATGTACTCATCATATGCATGTGAAGAATTGCTTTTCTACAGCACAAAAGCCTATGCAGACAAATGCTTTCCTGGAAAAAAAAAAAAAGTCTAATACTGAATAGAATTTTTAGAAGGAGAAAATGCGTCTACGCATCAAAGGAAGAGGGCTCTGACCAACCACTTGTGGGCGTTTATGCCTGAGGACGGGTTTTCTTCAGCTGTTTTAAATATGCCCACGTAGAATTTAGAAAGACAAGGCACCTAGGTTGGCACTGCTGGTCACAGTTCCAGAAATTTAGGATCTTAGAACAGGTCCACTCCTAACATTTACATCAACCATAGACTTGCTACAGACATTAGAATTCAGTCCACTAAGAATCTGACAAAACCAACAGAGAAAGTTTCCAGTTACGTTTGAAAAAAAATGTTCCCTTTTTTTTTTCCAGATTCAACCTAAATACTTCTTAGGTTTCCAGAGCAGATTGTGTAATCCTCTAGTTTGTTTTTTGTCTTTGTTTTGGGCATCACTCAAGCTAGAGAGATAGGTTAAAATTTTAAACCATGGAAACAAGCAACCTCATCTCCAGTCATCTTGATGTTTCTCATGTGAGAGCCACATCCCTTTGGCCACTAGGGCCAGGGTGGATGGGAAATCATTATAGCTGCCTTTGATTATCAGGAATAAAAGCTTTGTTAGCTGTTCTCTGTCCTCGTGCATCTTTGGGGCATAGGGTTCAGAAATGACTGCAGTTGTAGAAAAGAAGTCAAGGGTCTGAAATAAAACTGGGGAATATGGTTTTATTTCTCTATTCATGTCTCATTGACAGGATTAGTGGGTTTCCTATTCACTCCCAAATGATGGCTCCTTGCCTCCCCAGGCAGTAGAAGCCAGGAAATGGCACCTTTTCTAGGAATTCTCCATTCTCCTTCCCCTTTAGAGCCATCCTTCCTTGTCCCCACCAAACAAAAATCACCCAAATGTCTAGTAGAAAGAATGAGTAAGGGCATCTGGTCAACCGCCTACTAGCTCCTTATAAGATACCTGACAACCCAGCTACACATTAGAATCGTCTAGAGAGTTTTGTAAAAATAGAAATGTCCAACCCATCTCAGAGATTCTGACCTCATGAGTCTGAGGAGGTTCTTGGGCATCAGTGTTTTTTCCAAGCTTCCCAGGAGGTCCTAATGCAGAGCTAGTGGAGAGTCCCTGCCTGATCTGAAGGTCCCTGTTCCTCAGGGGGAATGCCTTGGTCAGTCTGTCCTTTTCATCTTGAAGTTTCTTTCTGCTGCTTCTTCTCGGGAGTCACTCATGGCTTTGCTTCTCGGCAGAGCTGCTTTGAGCGAGAGGCTGTTGGGACTGGGTGTTTGTCAACACTGACTGCCACAGCTGTTTGCCAGTTACAGCCTCAGATACAGGACAGATGAAGAGAAGAAGGAGCTAATGGACCACATGCCTCAAGCCCCATGTAGATGGAGGGCCTCAGATGCAGACTCTTGGCCTCATCCACAAAGGACTGGATGCACGCAATTAGAGAGATTCACTGGCAGGCGTGAAAGAATACTTCACGACAGTTTTAAATATGAATGCCATTAATAAACTGTACCACCCACAGTGCATCATGAATTCATATTTAAATAAATCATATTTTAATAAATTTTAATAAAATTTATTTTGAATAACACAACTTTAATACATTGTATTTGGGGGTATATTTGAAGCACGAGAGAGTTAAACTGAGAGCATTTTAAACTCATCATAAATTTTGCAACTCTCCTTCAGCTTTTTTGACTTTAAAATTTCTTGAGAGGTACAGCCCCGCCACATCTAGCCCAGCTCACAGACCTTATCCAAGTGTGGCCTCACTAGTCACAAGGGACAGAAAATTAAGCCAGTGACTCCTCTACCCCTCACCCCTTTCTGTTTAGGAATTCACAATAGAGCCAGGGCCAGGGGTGGAAGAGAGAGACCACCCACCCAGGGCCGATATTTAAGGAGGCAGTTACTTCCAGGTACCAACTCTATACTTACACAACCCTGAGTGAGGACCTCCTTAAATATTGTACTGTGAGTGTTCAGATACTTCCTCTTTCTTTCAATTTTATTGAAGGATAGTTGATTTACAATGTTTCAGGTGTACAACAAAGTGATTCAGTTATTTATATACACACACACATATATGTATAATACATATATGCATTCTTTTTCAGATTCCTTTCTATTATATGTTATAACAAGGTATTAAATATAGTTCCCTGTGCTATACAGTAGGTCCTTGTCATTTATTTATTTTATATATAGTAGTGTGTATCTGTTAATCCCAAATGCACAGGTACTTTCTGAGCCAGCACACTCATGCACATTTAAGTGCACATACAAACACACACACACACACACACACACACACACACACTGGTCCAGCCATTCCAAAGCCAATGTGATGACAAGCTCCTGATGTAGCATATCCCACCAAACTGCCCCTTACTCAAAAGCATGTTTTGCATTTAAGAGACACATGTGATCTGTCAATTTTCTATTATAATAACGAAAAATACTTTTAACCTTGCTATTGGACATTTGCAATCCTGAGCTGGTTGTAAGGTACACAGAGAAGAGGAAACAGAAAGTGTGTCAAAAGACTTGTTGGCATGCAGTGTCTGTCCTTGCTGACATGCCAGCAGGAAAGAGCCACAGGGACTGTTGGCAGCAGAGCTACTGAGACCGTTAATTATTCTTTTTGTTTTCATTAAGGGGCGCTTTCACAGAAGTTCAAATGTATGGTGTTCTTTGAAATAGTGGAGATGATGAGAGAAAAGACCAAGTCTAATGCAGCCAAATTGAAAATTATATTTATAAGGACTTCAGCGATATGCCTGTGATGAATCCTAAGGCATTTCTCAGTGAAAAATATGAACTACAAGACAGCATCATTCTGTTCTTCCTAAAAAAATCAAAACCAAAAACAAAAACCTTTTTTAATTTAAAAATCTTGAGAAGTCAACAAGGTTAACATTGTTTATGTCAGTTTAATTTATTGCTTTAGGTCATCGCAAGTTCAATTGATTTCCATTTTGAAAGGACTCCTACATCCCCGTGTATATACAGAAACACACCACTAACAAGACAGCCCACTTGATCTCAAGAACACTTACGCACTGTAGCAGCTCTCTGAAGAAAGGCGGTTTCTTTGGCAGAGAAAAGAATGCTGTACCTGAAGAGGACATCGGAGGAAAACAGCTAGTCTCTCTATTGAATCCCATACACACACCTCTTCTAGGAGGCCTGTTCTTCACCCACCAGTTCTTGATTCTGTCTCATCACTGAATAAGATTTGTCCAAAAAATAGCTTAGAAAGTAATTCAGTGCAAAGGAGAGGGTAGGAAACAAGAGAGAGCAGGTCTGTTTCCTGTGAGTTGGCCAATGTCACTTCCAGCCCTACGACTCCTGTTTTGCTGAGGGTTGATACAGTTGAAGTTACTGTAGAAATAAATGATGTTCTAGAATTTACTCCTCTGCCCTTGCAGGAAGAAGAGCTTCCCCACCAATTTTCTTTTTTAAATCAGACTCTAATTTGCTTTTCAATTGATGAAATGAGGGGGAAAAGCCCATTGTGGGAAAATTTTGCCTATCCACTGAAATTCCTACTTTCTGGTTCTTAAACTATCAAGTTTTAAAATTTGACTTCATGAGTGACCAACGGGGTTGTGATTGGGAGGTAGCATAGCTTAACAGCCATTTATGTCTACCACCAAGAATGTCACGTTCCCTGAGTTCAGATCACCGCTCTGCCACTCTTCTGCCCAGATGTCCTTCAGTGAGCCATTTAGCCTCTCTTTTACTCAGGTTCTTCATCTGTAAAATGCAGACAATCAAAACACCTACCTGCAACTACCATAGTAACTAATAACTCAGCATGTTAACGCTCGCCACGTGCTCAGCATCATATCTCCCTTGAATCAAGGGCTCAAAATTTAGCTATTATGATGGCTACTATTATTAAGAATCCTTAGATTATTTGCCAAGAAGGAAGATCCTTTAAAGAGGTCTTTAAAAAGATCTTTAATAATTTATGCAAGAAATCTTTTTTTTTTTTAAGTCTTTTTACAAGATTTTTTCAAAAACCACTTTCTATGCTAAAAAGCCTAACACTGATCCTTTGGGAAGAAGCTAAGTCCAATTCATTAATACAGAATTTATTAGCAAACGTTACTGTTCATGCATATCGTAGGTTCCAATTACACTAAAAGCTTCTCTGTTTTAACTCAGTGCCTTTTGTTAATGTTAACTGTGAATTTATGTGTTTCCCTAGCAACTGACCTGTGTTGTTACAAGCAGAACAGTATGGACCCAACCTTCTAAGCTTGAAGATGAAAGTCACTACTTTCAAAGAGAGGGGAGCCCTCAAAAAGAGAAGGAAAAACAAACTCTCAAGAAACAAAGATATTTTCATGTAAATATTCCTTAGGAGAGAAAGAAAAATGGGGGCATCAAAGCTAAAGGGAGATGACATGGAACAGATTTGTTCTGCATAATTAGTGCACCGTGTAAGCACAGCCAGGAATGTGAAATGCTGGATATCACCATTCTCTTCCTGGCTAGGTATTAGGTCCATGTGATGCTCTTGGTTGAAAAACTTCTGTCTCTCTTTCTCCCTCAGCAAAGCCACAAACATTATCAATAACACCTTAAATTTCATCCTATCCCTGAAATGATAGGAAATCTTGGGTAAAGAAAACAGAAGACACCTTGAAGTTAAAGAAACCAAGAAATGTGGGAAATTGCTTGCCTTCTGCTTGCAGGAATCTTTCTCCTCTCTAGCCAACCTCTCCCTCTCTCGAGAAGAGCAAAATGAATCTTTTTGACTGACCAGAAGACAAAGCGCTGCCATGGAGTGTGGCTGTCACTCAAAGAGGTGGAATATGGTACTACATATGGCAGTACCTTACATGATACTCATGAGCTAATACACTGGCCATTTTAGATAACTGCCTAGTTGGCAAGAATCTGAAATCTATGATTCTACGTCCAATTTTGAATTTTCCTGCCCCACTACAGTTACTTTTATGTTACCAACCCAAGAAACGTGTTGAATATGTTAACATCACATTTCTATAAATCATGGGTTACATGAATTTCCCTTTGAGTTACTGGATAGAAAAGTCCATGAGGAGTCTAAGGAATAATCAGTTCATTGTTGTCATGATTTTTACATTGTTGGCAATTACCATTGCTCGTAATTACAACCTAATGCTAGGTTCCACCAGCGCCATGTCAGGATTCAGGGAGAAATCAAGTCAAACACAGATTCTCCTGTAACTACTTTGTTAAGAAACAAATACTATGGTTTTTTAAACTGCTTATGTTTTATTATTTATGTTTATGATTATGTTTTCACATCAATATCCCTAAGGAGAGGAAGCAAAATGGGCATCGCAGCTCAAGGGGAGATGACACGGAATGAATTGGATCACTGCTGAGTCTGTTTCTCTATCGCTGATGAGCAGTGATGTTAAAATGATTGACAGAGTCCCTTCCACAGCTGAAGACCCTGTTGTGCTAGTAAGGAGGACTGGTACCTTCAGTTACTTGAGGCAAGAGGCTTAGCTCCAGAATCAGGCAGACCTGGATCATAAGCTTCACTCCATCACTTACCACATGTGTACGACCACAGAAAACCGCCCTCTTCTGAGGCAAAAAATATCCAGCTCCCAGAGTGTGGTTAGGTTTAACACCACTGAAATAAGCATGGCTGTCAACAGATACTCAATAAATGTAACTTTTCTTCCTACTAAAATCAGCCCCATGAAGTCCTCCTTAGTGCTATATGCCCCAAACCCCAATTGCATTGTTTCTTCTTAACTTCCTAGGACAGGATGCACAACCAGACATTCCTTAAATGGCTCTTCTTAGACTATTGCTCCAACAAGCTTGGTAAACTGTAGCCCTTTTTCAGCTCATTGTGCAATGTCTGCATTAATATCATGTACTTTCTTATGTGACTGACTCAAGAAAGGAATAGAAATTACTGATGTCAAATTGATTTACATTTTTGGGTTTCCTATCTTTCCCTGATGGTTCCCAATCAATTAGTACGTAAAAACTTTCTTTATAAATCCAAGATATGCTACCATCAATACTGTTATGATGATATCGGTTCCCTTACTAAGGTCAATTTAATAAATGAAGACACCACACTCACATCACAATTCAATGATTTTTAACAAGAACAATGATTTTAACAAAAATACCTAGCTTGAGAGAGGCTTTTTCTAGCCAAGCTTTCACATGAAAGCAAAACATGGCAAAGAAACCAGTTGGATTGTTCTGAGTGATTAATAAACCACATTTGGCAAATCAATGATCCAAAGTTGAGAGTACAGAGTTCCCAAACTGAATAAGATGACATTCTCATTCTATTCTGGTCTTCAGTTATTTTCTAAAAACACTTCAGTTCTGGGATAAATATAAGCCTCTTCCTTTGGATTAAAAGGTCCTTCCTTTGCATCTCTCTAGAAACATCACAGTTATCATGAGGAACAGACTTAGAAGTTTTACCAAACAAGGTAATGTAGCTTCTGGAAAAGTGATACATCAACACACGTCACATGTTTAGAATGAAGTAAGTAGTGTCCTTCCTTGACTCTGCCCAGGTGAGACCTTACCTGGAGCTTGGAGGGAAGTAGACAAGCACAAGGTGAGTAGGAATAGGGGGAAGCATTAAGAGATGGTGGGATTTAAAACCATGACATGTGAAGAGTTGACTTACTTCTCCACCAAGGCCAAGGTTACTGTTTCCTCTACAAGTTCTTTTGTCATCTCCACTTTGCCCCTTGCACTTCATGAGCTAGTTTGAGCCCCTCGTGTCTCTTCTTGTTATTGCAACACCTTCTCCTTCCCTCTGGACTCTCTCCAGGCCAACACTGCTGCCAAACAAGGTAATGGTCCAGAGCCCAGACTCAGGAGCCAGTCTTCTTTGGTGTGGCTTCTGGCTCTGTCACTTCTGGTATGTGACCTTGAGTAAATTGCTCAAATTCCCCTTGCTTCCACTTAAGTAGGGGGTGATTGTATTTATTCAATGGGATTATTGAGAAAATGCAATGCATTCATGTCTGAGAAGCACTAGAACTATGCCTGCACCCAGTGAGTGTCTTATTACTGACTATTCACGTAGGTTTTATGTCACTCAGTTTTTCTAGTATTGCCACTGGCTCATGTTGCTGAAAGACTGGAAATCAAGCCCCTCCACATGGCATTGGGGGCCACCATTGCTCTAGACCAAAACTAACTTTCCAGGTTTCCCTGAAGTCTATGCTTCAGATGCACGCACACTCTAATCCATGTGCATTGGGCTGCCTGGCACTAGTCAAACCTGCCAAGCATTCTTCTCATCCCCTCTTACTGCCACTACTGGCTAAAGGCTCAGTTTCCCCAAAGTGCCTTTTAAAATACTGCATACTCTTCAAAGCTTGGATCAAATAGCCTGTCATCCAGAAATACAGTCTTCATGATCCCATTTAGAAAAATTATCTCATTCACTGTTTTTCTGGCCCTCTGTCACTCTATGACTGACATCATCATATTCATTCTTGTGTCCTCAGAGCAGGGGGTGGGGGAGAAGGCATAGGAGTACAGGGATGGGTCGTCAAAAATTGTCCCAGATCCTGCTCTGCGATGTTTCTGCTCTTAAAGGGGGAATGTGCCAAGGATTCGCCTCTTTAAATATCAGGAGTAAAAGAAAGAAACAGAAGATGACCCCTAGAGCTGTTCTGTGCACTAAAATCTGAAATAGCAAACGTCCTAAGAGGTGATGGTAACGTATCTGATAGCCGTGGGGGCCCATGCCTTAAAAGAAGTAGCAATCGTGTTGAAATCATTCACATTTCCAACACCAAGGGATTTAGTGTTGGATTTCCACTCAAGTGAAGGCAACTCTGACCCATGCAATATCTAAAGCATCTTCTACTTGCATTCTTTGAATTATAAAACAGGACATCTTCTCACTGAAGCTATTGTATTGAAATCTTTCTTTCTGAAAGCATAGTTATCTCCAGCTACTATTAAATGTTGGAATCCTTAAACCTTTCGGGACACTGGAGCCACTTTACAAACAAAATGGGTGCCCTGGACAGTTTCTACCCTAACGATCTACCATGGTGAAATTTGCTAACATATTGAAAGGAACAGTTGTTAGACGCTGTGGTAGCTTCATGCAACCAGTCAAGAAATAGCTGCCTTAAAGCACTTCTAAATTATTCCGATCCTTTCCTGGTGTTAAAATTTTACAAACAATTGGCAAAGATAGGCTTTGTTATGAAAACTTTACTTCCGGTCATCAATTTACAGGGTGATAAAGTGAGTTCCAATGGTGAGGGGTGGGGGAGGAACTAATCTATAATCAATACAGATCTTAGGAATCAAGTCTTGATAAGAATAGTATGTCTTGATGTCAGAGACAAAGTACTGACTTTTGATGTGTATAAACAAAATAACAGACCCCACAATGATTCATACACAGTCCACAATTAATCCCTGGAGTTTTTAGAAAAACAGAAACAAAAAATAATCCATAATTTTGAAATAGCTAAATACCCTCTACCCACCAGGCAGACTATAAAAATTTAGGTTCATAGATACCAGCCCAAGCCCAGGCTTTCCCATGCACATCACTGCATCCTTACCCAGTAGGAAGCCATTTTGCCAGTTGACCTGATTAATGAGCTAGGGCTTAATTCAGTTTGTGGACCCACCAAGTGAAAGACAAGCGTTTGCACTTCATTCAGCCTTGGGTAATCCTAAAGTTGGACCACTCTTAACACGATAATCTATTAAGCACAGTTGCTCAAGTGTCTGTCCATTTGGGGGAAGAATTTATCAGGAGGCTGTCAGAGGAAAAGAACCCAAATGATGCTTCTCCAGACATCAAGCTCACCCTGCAGATCTGAGAGGGGCTCCTGCCAAACAGCCCACACCGGAGACGCGCCTACAACAGATTTATGGAGTGGGGAGACCACACTCGCTGAGAGGGTCTCAGGGCAGCCTCCTCACCTTTTCACAAGCTTTGGGTTTGGCTTCACCAACTCTGAACTCGCCTAGACATTTACAGTGATCTATAGCCTCAGTCTGAAGTGCATCCAAAGATAACTGCAAAGCCATCAAGTTTTATTCCTATTAGACTTCCTCTGGAATTTACTGAGTCTGCACTGGACTTTGGACAAAAATGACCTTGGTTTTCTTTGTCACAGGAACGTAGGAATCATAGAATTCAATCATTAGGTCCTTACAGACCATGATACGAAAGCCCAGTATTAAAGATAGAACCCGTTAAAGATTACATCCGATGTCAAGGTTCTAAGTGAGAAACATTTTCTTTGATGCTGAAGGTTAATGGAAGTGTAATGGAAACACTCACACATCCATAATTCTTAAGACACCCAGAAGAGGGATGAATAGTCGCTGGTAATTGATTGTGTTTAGAATTCATGCCACAGAGAGCTGAATGTAGTTTACATTTCTTAAGAAGCAAACGCAATGAGTCATGGGCTAACAGAGAGAGATGCTGGGTGACATCCTTGCAATAATACATTACCACATACATAGCTAGAGGGAAATGACAGACAGTGTTAGCACAGACGAGAAAATATTTCTTGGAGTTCCGTGGGATTATTGCTCTATAAACTACTTGAGCTCTAGCCAAGGGGTGTAACAAGGGCGACTCACAGTGTCTTTTTACCAACATGCTTCCAAAGCTCTTGGATGATGAACACGGCATTAGATCTGCCAACCTTCTGCCACTGATGCCCCTTCAGCCCGTCAGCCACGCTCACACCTTCCTTCCAACTAGAACAACGTTCTGAAACACTGCCATCTCGTGGCCACACCCAGAGCGAGCAGGAGCGCTGGGCTCCTTAGACACCAACCACCCAAAAGGGAACTTGGAGATCAAGTTCTCACACATGGGCGTTTTGGGTGCTGGGGAAGTTAATACACTCCAAAACGTGAAGAAACGTGCCCAAGGTGACTCATCTTACTCGTGACATGTATTTACAATAGATTTCACTTTTTCAAAAGTATGATAGTTATTTCCAGCGTGCTAAGTGTGTGCACAGCCAAGGCACCATGCTGGGAAAAACAAAAGATGATCAAAGAAAGAGGAAGAGGAAGAAGAAGAAGGAAAAGGAGAAGGAGAAGAAGGAAAAAGAAGGAAGAAAAAGGAAGAAGAAGAAGAATCACTGCCCAAAAGAATTTTTCTGCAATGATTTAATAAAACAAACAGAGAAATATGTGTCAAGACAACACCTGCATGGAGGACACTCGGATGGTGATGCTGATCTGTGAGATGAGTCCTGTACGTGGCATTCCAGAAAAGAGGGACAGCATTAGGGACCATGTCCCCCCAATTGTTTATTTGGAAAATTTTCAATCTTTCAAAAAAGCTGAATACATAATATCATGAAACACCTGTAATCCTGCCCCTTGGATTCACCAATTGTTAATATTTGGCTGTTTTATCTATTTTCCATCTACTTTTTTTTTCTTCTGAATGATGGGACAGCAAGTTGCAGTCGTCATTAGACCTCAGCCTGAAAATTTTTCCATTTATGTCCCAAGAATAAGTTTCCTCTCTTTAACCAGGATATCAATGCCACACTTGAGAAGATTAACATCAAATCAATAACATTATGTAATACAGAGTTGATATTTCAGTTATTTGCCATTATTCCCCCAAAACATTTTTTCACACTTTTTCTTTTTCCTGATCCAAGCTCCACTCGAGGTTCACATGTTGCATTTGATTATTATGCCACCTCAGCTTCATCCAGGACACTTTGTCATTCATGACACTGATGTGTCTGAAAAGTCCAGATTGCTTTCTGCATCATTTTCAACATTCTGAAGTTGTTCACATGTTTTGACTTCAGAGGACACTGCTCACTGATGTCACCTTCTCTCATGTCTGCTCTCATTTTCATTAACTATGAAACTATTTTTGATGGTTTCTAAGATGAGCCCTTGAGTCCCTCTGTGAGGAACTGAGAGATAACTCATTAAACAGGCAGCCTGTCTATACCAGATCTCAAGGGAGCAACACGGAGGTTCTGGGACTGTCAGAGAGGGTAGGATGGGGGAGGGCCATTCTGCTCATGTTTGGCAGTGACTCTCAGAGGCTCCATTCTCTTCTGCCATGTTCACACAAGCAGAAATGAAAAGCTTATCCTCTTATTTTCAATCCCATGTTAATGGATATTTCATCCAAAACTTGTCTTTAAGGAAAATAACATTAATATGGTCTAAGCATGCAAAAATAGATTGAAATCTATCAAATTTCAAAAACTACCCCACCCTGTTTTAGATCCTTTTCCACCTTCTCAGTCGTGATCATTTGCATCTGAGAGGGAGAGCTCTTTGCTGCAGACAGTGGTGTATTTCCCATCACCATCGAACTGTGCATCCGCCTTCAGCCCGGTACCCAGTGCCTCCGGAGGGAGTTCTTGCAGGTTTGGCTTTGTGCTCACTTGCGTTGTTGTTCGAGGTCTTACATAAAATGAGACCCTGATAAGCCCCTTCAGTTATTTTATGGGTACATAACATAGAACTTACCAATATCAAGAGACCATAGACCCCCAATCTTACCTAGTTCCTCCTACTCCCAGATTCTGCTTCATTTCCAACACCCCATCGCACAGTCCTCCTCGACTACTCCAGCCAAAATCTGATACCCAGATCTGGGAGGAAGGCTGTGCTGGCCCCGGGGACACGCTGCTTTTGCCAGGGGTAGTAACACCTACTTGTCCAGAGACATGACCCAGGCTGAGAGTCGGTCTTTCCTACCTTTGGCACTTAGTCAGGTTTTTTTTTTGTAATGTTTGATTACCAAGTAATTAGAACCTAGCTATTCTGATTGGCTCTCTTTTTTCATGGAACTAAATTTCACAAGGGCACAAAATCACTCTCCCATAACAAGAGAAAGAGTGCCTACAGACTAATTAGAAGAAAAAAAAAACTGATGAGCTCTGATTCTGGAGTCAAATCTACGTGAAATTCCAGCTAAACCAACCTCTAGGTGGTTAATCTGGGAAAAGATACTTATCTCTCTAAGTTTCAGTTTTCTCATCTGTGAAATAGGAGCACTGATAATACATCCCCTCTAGGATGCTGATAAATCTTAATGAGATAAAGTATATAAAATGCTTTCTTTGTCAGGCTCCTTCAACTATCCCAACGCGCTTGATATGCTGATTTCAGTGGGTGGCAGCCATTGCTAAGATGACTCGAAAGACTTGCAGATTTCACTGCTTGGTGAGTTGCCGTTAGGGAGAATGAATAGTAGAATTAGACGAGATTCTTTGGGAACTGGAAGGTGGTGGTGCAGAAATTCTTCATGGATGATAAAAGTTGTTACTTTGTGATAAAAATTAAAAGTCCATAATAAAGGGCATTGCACACACATTGTCCAGGAACATTTAACAGAGACCTTTGCCAAGGAAGGGGAAATTTTAGTAAAGTGGTTCCACCTCACAGGATAAAGGACTATTTGGCCAGCAGCTGCAGGATTTCCTGACTGTGCTTGGCTGAACATTTGGCCTCAGCTGATAGAAGCACGTAGACCTATGTCCTGGCCAAAATGACAGAGATAAACTGTCTCTCTCACTCTGAATTCTTCCAGAAGAAGTGGATTTGGCTCAATCAGCAGGTCTGGGTGCAAGATTTGCAGTAGGTGGGGGAGGAAAATGCGCGGAGCATATGAGACACTCCCAGCCCCAGGGCGCTTGGCAGCCTCTCTTAGGCACACCTTCCTCCTCCCCTCCATTCAGACTGGCTTCGCCAACGTCTCCATCCATCATTTCGAGTCATCACTATCAACGGATGGGAGTGAACAGACGAGCTGACATTCAGTTGTTGGCTCTTAGGTCACTTGTTCTGGGTATTGGAGATTTTCATTAACTCATTGAAGTTGGACCCATTTCAGAAGTCTATCCTTGTGATGTTTGAGTGTTTTTCATCATCTCAGTATGGAATAGTCTCATTATTATTACCTTCGACTTTACTTTTTTCTTTCTATAAGAATGAGAATGGAAAACAATCATATCACAAGAGCTAACACATGTGAGCACACATGTGCCAGAGACGGTCTAAACCGCTTATTTGTTAAATCCTTTAATCCACATAACAATGCTATGCTAAAAACGTGCAACTAACATTGTAGGTGGACTACACTTCAATAAAAAATAAGAATTTAAAAAATGATGATGATAATGATAATTAAAAAAAAACAATGCTATGAAGTAGGTGCCATTACTATCAGTGTTATACATAAAAGAAAAAAAAAACAGAGAAATTAAGCAATTTGCACAAGGTCACACAGCTGGGAAGTGGCAAAGGTAGGATCTGAATCCAAGGAGTTGAGTCTGTGCAATTAAACACTACTCACTCTAGATTCATTCATTCATTCCATATGCACTTGTCATTTGAGGCTGTATACATGGGTATGTAAATTCTACTTACACAACTTCATGGGTTTGATTTGTAAGCTTGCCATGGCAGTTTATTATAAGAAGGTACAGGAGCGTATTTCACACTGATCATGTTTTAATATTATGCAAATTCTGTCCCTTGTCCTTTTGATTTGAATTACCTATACTGAGCTTTAATAGATAACCTCATTCTTCATCTTTTTCCAGAACTACTAGACCGATGCCACTTTTACTTCTTTGCTATAAATTCACCTAAATTACTAAATGTAAGAAATGATTTATGGTTTTCTTTCAATGAAGGCTGAGAAAGCTGTTACCCAAAATATTAAAATATCCATTTCAAATGTTCTTAAAAATATCCAAATATCACACCCTTTGACCTTCTCGAAGAGGAGAGCTATTGACAAGTTTGTCACCTCATTTAGAAGTAATAAACATCAGTGCCTTAACAGCAGGTAGACAGGAGAGGGACAAAGCTAATCATTCTATTTTTTTCTTAAAAAAAAAAAAAAAAAAGATGGGCCTGCAATCCTGGGAAGAACCTAAAAAAAAGAAACAAGAAAAAAAGAGTGGGTCAAGGTGTTAGGATGATATAATTGTTCACATTTGTCCTTAGAGCAGAAGCTTCCAGATATTGAAATAAGCAAAGTGTGTGTGTGCCACTGACGACAGAATCAAATAATAAAAATGGGACGTTTATTTTAAATTATTCCATATTTAAGATTCTTTATAAATAAGGTATCAAATATACTGGTTGCAATGACTGTACATCACATTTTAAAAAATAAAACACAGAGAACATTTTTTCATGAGCTACCAGTGGGATATAAATTAATCCGAATTAGCAGTTGATTCGGAGCATTGGTTTCTATAACCACCATGAGAGAACAAGGCTTGCAGATTTTATCTTTGGTTGGTTTCTTAAAATATAACTTTATCAGTTCCTCTATTATATGTACATACCCCCAAGGGCACTTGTCGTAAGTTCTCTTGTCACAATTAAACATTGATTTGGCCAATATTCTAATCATTTAAACTGATTGGTCACTAATTTTTAAAAGTCAGTTTCACATGCACCACTTATATGCTGGCCACTTTGAGGACGGATGATATTATAAATTAGCAAGCTACATAATGATTCTCTAACAGCAAGACAGCTGCCAAAATTACTCTCCAGAAACTAAAAATTCAACCTACTGGCTGCTGGAAGGCTCAGCTCTTCAGTGGAGGTCAAAACTGAACTCCACTCCAAAACTGGGTCCACAGGCGTGTAACTTTGGGCAGGTTATCTAACCTTCCTGAGACTCTCAGTGGCCTCAGTACAATAGGGACAAGAACAGAACCTGCTCTGTAGAATCAAGATGAGTATGAAATAAGATAATTCATGCAAAGCACTTCACACAGTGCCTGGCACGTGGCCAGCAGTCGGTGTGGCTGGCCCCGGTCGTCATCCTCATCCTCATTACCATCATTATCACCATCATCACATCCTCATCCAAAGATAAAACATGTCATTTCTACAGCTGGACCCTAAATATGACTCATCTGCATCACTCTGGAGACTTACAAATCAAAAAGGCAAAAACAAAAAAGATTGTGAGAAAATAAAAATCCAAAAAAGTTACTATCTGCCACAGGTTCAAGTCCAAAGATAGCAGCAGAGCAGGAAAAGCCTGTAGCTCAGCTAAGGCCCTACCATGCTGGACACTGGGATTTCTTTTTCAATCCTGACAGCCACCCTGCGAGGCAAGGTTATCATCTCCCATATGGGGTCAGAGTCAGATACAGCAACTCATACAAGGGAATCTGTGCCATGCCACCAGGACCCCACCACTCAGATCCCATCCATGTCAGACCAGGGATGAAGGTCTCATCCAATGCCATACAGTCTTACAGTTCTGTTCAACAGGCATGTGGGCATAGGCCTGTGGTGACTGGCTAATGGGATCAGATCTTGCCTAGAGAATGGGAACCCAAGCTATGCAGAGAGAAAGTTGGTCAGCAGGTGGCAGTAGGAGCAGAAGAAATGGAGGAACAGTGGTCAAGTTACCAAAATGGCGAAATACTAGAAAAGCAATCAAATGTCTCTACTACTGAGGAGGAAACAGCCCATCTTTTCCCAGATGGTCCTAGGGACTTGCCTCATCCTGGAAAGGAGAAGGGAGTGGTCACTGAACATGACTGGGGCCCTTCTGAGGCTGGACACCATAAGGCTATTATGAAGACCAAGATGAAACATGGCAATGAACAGGTAAATGTCATAGTTAAAAATCAGCAGTAAATACAAGTCTCAAGTACCTTAAACTCCCTCCAGAGAGAAGGGCTTTTTTTTTTTTTTAATACAAGAAAGAAAAAGAAATACCAAGTGTAAGTCTGTTACCACTTTAAGCTACCTTCTCAGGACTAAAAGTAGTTGCTAGACTTCACCGTCATAGAAGAAGCCAAGCTGAGATGCTTCTGCATCTGGTATTCACCCACGTGTTCCTTGATGCCAACGAGTCCAATTTGCAGGGAGATGATTGTGAAATGTCAGCAAATTGATGCAGCAACCATTACAGTCCAATGTTTCTTTTTCTCTTTTAGTTTCCTTTACAATGAGCAATGTTACTCTCCAATGGAACTGCTGAGTGGACAATGCTTTTAAGAGCAATCTCTCTGTCTCTTCCTGTGTCTCTCTTGGCGCATGCAAAGAGTTCAATCCTAGACCTTGAAAGCTGGCTGAGGAGTATCTACATTTACCTTGCTCCAGCCACATCAAGATGATTTTCTCTCTAAGGAAAATATGCGTAAGAAGGAAAAAATACGTATATGGATATGCACATATGTCTACAGAGAGGAGAAAGAGAGACAGAGACAGAGAAAGGAAGAAAGGATATAAAATGATATATAGATGGATTTTTTATATATTCCTTTGATATCTATATCCTTTTATGTATATATATGCAGATCACATATGTCTGTGCGTATATATACATATAGATAGATACATGCATACATGGTTTATTACGTATCAGGTCACTGGAACTTAGACTAAACTTTCAAATGAAACTATACACAATTTTTGAAACAGACACCAAGATAATAGCATATTTATAGCCCTGATTCCAATCTAGAAGTTTTGACTTTTAGATATCACCAGCCCATGCATTTCTGTCCAAAAGCTCCTCACCATGTCAAATTATCACTTATATAAACATTTGATAAGCACTCATTAACTCTAACTTTTTTTTAATGGTAGCTATGTCTGCTCATTCCAACATGATTTTCTGACCTGGATGGCACAAGAAATTGCAAAGCTGCACGGCTGCCAATCAAATAGGTTTCTTTTCAAAGGTTGCCAGCTGGACTTTAGAAGAACAAGCCATGTGACTGTCTGCTGCATGAGGGTTAGCAGGCTTGCAGATTTCCTTCAACCTCTGACGCAAGCCCACAAGTTACACAGTTCCTGACTTAGCAAAGACGAACACCATGGCTACTAAATTTATTTCTTGATAAGTTCTCATAGGATACAACTGGTGGCATATTAATACAGTTTGAGGCCATTTCATTTGAGATAACACCTGGGAGAGGCAGTCTTCCCCTAGGAATGTGCCCTCTTCCCTAACATCCTAGAAATTCTTCTTACTGTCCTAGAAATTCAAATCAGCCACCGCGGAGAATCACATTAAAATTCCTACATTATTCCTGACCTCGGGGAGACAGGGAGGTGGAAAGTACTCAAGGCTGACAATTGTCAGGTTTAATGCAACTTAATAAAATCATGACCTGCTTTGATCAAGCACTTGGCACATCCTCTTGTTAAGTCTAACAATCAGGGTTCTTAATGCTGCCAAAGGGGGTAAAATGTTTAGGTTAGAAGGCAAAGGCAGCCACAAGAGCCAAAACGGAAATATGATGAGCAAGGACGCACTGGAATACGAAGTAGTCAATCTAACAATTGCATTCTATCCATGGTGTGTAGAATTAAATATGTCACGTATGCTGGACACAAAGCCACCCACCTCCCAATCAAGCTGCCTCTTTCAAGAGCTGAAAACCAAGTAAATACCACTCCTACTCACAACGCCCAAATTTCTTAATTCCAGAGTCGTTGCAGCTTTTCACAGCGGTTCAGGGGCACATCGGTTTTGCAACCAATGCAACCTGATAATATATTACTCAGAAATTACTATTTGGTTCCTAATTCCTTTGCGGATTATTCACTGCATTATTTCTAATCATCTAGGCTGATTTATTACCATGTCCACTACTGACAGTCCTTTTTTTTGTGGATAAATAAATTGGATTTATAATTCTTGTCAAAAGTTTTATGACATGTTTCTCTCCAATTTAATTTTTCTTACACTATAACGTATCTTTTTGTGACTTAATCCAATTCACTCTTCCTCAACAGCTAGGCTGTTTCAAGAGGGTCTAAAGCACAAAATTTAGGTTGAACTGTATCGTTAGTGCCACTCCCTTCTTTCATGTAGGCACCAGAGCCCTTTGGACAAAACTGTCACAGAGAGACAACAGAGATCAGCGTGGCTCAGAGATTCTCAGGAGATTTTATTGGCTTTGCGAGTCTGGGGCACCTTGAGAGAGAACTGGGACCCACCTCGTGCCTGGATTAATGAAAAGGAAGGGCACAAAAATTCTGTACATAAGATTGCTCAAGGAGGGAGGGTATAGCTCAGTGGTAGAGTGCCTGCTTAGCAAGCGTGAGGTCCTGGGTTCAATCAGCACTTCCACTAAGAAATAAATAAAGAAATAAACCTAATTACCTCCCTCCCAAAAATAAAAAAAAAAAAAAAAAAAAAAAAGATCACTCACCCCAGCCCTAGATTATAATGTTTTCTCCTGGTTGCTCCCAGTTCCATTGCCTCCCACAAACACAACAACCCATACCCATGAGAAAAATGGTGTGAAAAGCTTTTGGTATTCGTGTTTTTGTGGCCTTATCTTCTTTCTTCACCCATAGTCTAAAATGCACCTATTAGCCGTGCTGTATTTCCGTGATTCAGTTCAAGCTTGTGCTTTGAAGGTCTCGATTTCAGATGGAGGGAACTTTGGATCCATGAGGTGGATATTTGAAGAGCTACCCAAGACACTGCCTCTTTTTTTTTTTTTTTTCTAATTGGAGTAGAGTTAGTTTACAATGTTGTGTTAGTTTCAGGTGCACAGCAAAGTGATTCAGTTATAAATACATATATATTCTTTTTCAAATTCTTTTCCATTATAGGTTATTATAAGATATTGAATATAATTCCTTGTGCTATACAGTAGGAACTTGTTATTTATCTATTTTATGTATAGTAGTTTGTATCTGCTAATCTCAAACTCCTAATTTATCCCTCCCCTCAAACCCTTTCCCCTTTGGTAACTATAAGTTTGTTTTCTATGTCTGTGCATCTATTTCTCTTTGTAAATAAGTTCATTTGTATCATTTTTTTTAGATTCCACACATAAGTTATATGATATTTGTCTTTCTCAACTGACTTACTTCACTTAATATAATAATCTCCAGTTCCATCCATGTTTCTGCCAATGACATTATTTCATTCCTTTCTATGGCTGAGTAATATTCCATTGTGTGTATATATACATATATACACGTATATGTGTATACACATCTACACATAAATGTGTATACACATCTACACATAAATATATATACACATACATACCACATCTTTATCCATTTGCATGTTGATGGACATTTAGATTGCTTCCATGTCTTGGCGATTACAGACACTCCCTCTTTTGAGACTCTTTTGAGATTCCCTCAAAAGCTTTTAAAATTCCAGCTGCACTTAAGACAAAATCACATCAGAATCTCTAGGGGTGAGATACAAGCATTGTTTGTATTTTGTAAAACCTGTGTGCTGAGTTTTAGTCCTGCTGTGAAGTAACCAGAAGTTTCTTTGTTCTCCTCCATCTTCAGCCTCAGACACCCTTAACCATGGGTTCCCCAAACCCTCTTTCTCTCAGAGAGAAGCAAAAGAATGAGTTAAGTCCTCCCCCCAAAGAGCACTTGGCTCCACTCCCATCCTAGGGAGTCACCCTGTGGGGAAGGTCCTAGATCAGCAGGTGCTGAGCCTTCAGAGTCTTCATTTATGCATCTTCTTTCCAAGGCTCATGTGGAACAGATTTCCCTTTGGTAAAGGGCTCGACTTTGGGGATCTCACGAGTCCCTTTACAAAATTCAAGTCTGATGGCTGCAGTGAGTTCCATGCCTAAGTTATCAGCTAATCATTGAGAAATCCTGTAGTTGTGACTCTCTGAACAAAATTAACACAAAAGAAGAGAAAGAGAACCTGCAAATGTTTTGGTAACTAGGATTCTGGGGCATCACAGGAAGGTCCAGGGGCTTGCTCCCAGGCCTGGAGCTCACAGAAGGGTGGCCTGGGGCGGGGGTATAACACTGGGGTCACTCTGCCTGCAGGAGCCCAGGCAGCCAGGGTGAGACAGAGAGCAATGGTGAGCTCCACGTAGCAAAAAGGACCAGTTCCCAAACACTTCTCAAAGCCCTTGTGGGCTTCATGGAAGAAATGGGCAACATGTGGGAGATGGGGGATATTGTAATATTTGGAACCAAAGTCAGAAGGTCCCTTCATCTTGCTTCCTCAGGTTGACGTCCGGGGAGCAGAGGTCACATCAGGAGCTGATGTGCTTTGGAGACAGTCTCTTCCCATCTGGACCAAGTGTCGGAGAAGAAAAACTTTTCTTTTCCTCCCAGTTACTCTTTTTTTTTTTTTTTTTTTTTGCCGTCAGCCATCCTCTTTCCTCCTCCTTCTAATGCCTCTTCCTGTGGGTTTTATCCTTTCTCAAGGTTTCATCTATTATGACAACTCGCAAATGTGTACATTGGCCTGAAACTCTCCTCCGAGGCTCAGTCTTGAACCCACTTGTCTACTGAACTTCTTTGCTTGAGGGTTCCACTGCCATCTCTTCCTCACTCAGTTTGGGAGCTGGAAGCGCAGCTGTAGAACCAAGGAACTGAGGGTTCCCTCCCCTGCCCCAGGCCTCCCCCATTCACTGAGTGGGGCAAGTGGGGGCTTCCGGTTTCAGGCTGCGGGTAGGGGCATTTCTGACGTGAGAACTGCACTTGGGTAGGGGGGGCGTCACAGGTGGAGATGAAGGAGAAGAGGGCGGGACTGCTGAAGAGTCAGACTTGAGAGTGGGATTTCCAGGGGCAGGAGAAAAATGGGAACTTGAGTGATGAAAGGGTGGGGAGCTAGTCCAAGAGGAATAACAGGAGATGGGTAGGGACCAGGTCTCCCTGGTGTAATGCTGCCCTGATACCCTTCAAAACAGGCTTCCGTTCCTGGTTTTCTAGTCTGTCTCACTATGGAAGAGAACGCTTTCTCACAGCTTCTCCCCTAAATCAAGTACATGGTTCTCTTGAGATTTCCCAAGGCTTTGGTATTTGTTAATTTATTCAACAGAATATCTAGCTGAGCACCTGGTTTGTGACAGGCAGTATGATAAGTACCAAGGACAAAATGGAGAATAGAAAATAGACATGGGCCATAAGTTTGTGGTGTTTAAAGGGTATATAAAGAGCCAGATGGTACATATTAAATGTGAAAACACAAACAATTACAGTAGGGAGAGGGAAAGGGGGAGGGGCAGTGCAGGGGGCGGGGATTAAGAGGTACAAAATTTTATGCATAAAATAAGCTACAAGGATATATTGTACCACACAGTGAATACGACCAATATTTTATAATAGCTATAAATGGAATTTAACTTTTAAACTCCATTGTACTCTATTGTACACCTGCAACTTACATAGCATTGTACATCAACTCTACTTCAACATAAATCAATAATAAAAATAATAATTACAGTGGTCACAAACGTTATGGTAAACAAATAGGATGCCATGATTAAAGACACTGGAGGAAACTACACTAGGTGGGGCAGTCGTGAGAGTTCTCCAATGATATTTAAGCTGAGAATGTGAAGAGCAGATGGGAGTGGTCCAAGGAAAGGGCAGTCATTACCAAGGTCCCTAGGTGAGAAAGGGCTGGTGTGCTGGAAGAACTGAGCAAGGGGAGAGGGCCACGAAATGAGGCTGTAGAAGACCATGGAGGACCACATGTATCATGTTCTGTGGTTGGGGTGGTACTCAGACGCCTTAGCAAGCTATTCAGGTGTCCACACAGGGACCTGGGAAGATCTGACCGACATTTTAAAACATAACGGTAGTTGGTGAGTGCAGGATGGACAGATGAGTGACAGGAAAGGAGGCAGGAGTCCACTGTGGAGGCCATTGAAAGAGATGATGATGCAGACAGTGGAGGTGGAGAAAACTGGAAAAAATTCAAGGGACACAAGTGAACACAGAACAGCTAGTTTTTTACAGATGGACTAGATGTGAGGTTTGCAAGAAGATAAATGAAGGCTAAAGCACTGGGTGGGTGTTGGAACCAGTTCCCAAGATGAGAAATTGAAGAAGGGAGAGATTTGGGGGGCAGGGGAGACTAGAAATCCAGTGTTCTGTTTCCAACATTTACACCGTGATGCTTGCGGGATGGGGCTTTCAAGCGGAGATGTGAAGTGGACCTGTGGGTGCACGACTCTGAGGCTCAGAGGAGAGGGGGCAAATGTATATATTTGGCAGTTGTCACAATAGATGACATAATGAGCAAGGATATGACTGCCTGGACTTCCTCCCAGCAGAGCAGCCCAGGGGTAGTCTCCATACATGACAGCTGGCTTCCTCCAGAAAATGGGTTCCAGAAGTTCCAGACAGAGGCTAGAAGATTTCTCGCAGCCTTATGTCAGCAGTTCCAACCCTTCCGTTCCATCATAAACTGTAAAGCTTCACACTTCGATTGAGGCTTTCCCCCAGTTTCTCTCTGCAGAGTACCTAATTGTGTCTGATTCTTCCAGACCCCAGGGTGAAGCCAGGGTTATTTTCTTACCGGGCCCATATTTAAATCACATACTAAAGCGTGACGTTTGGGGTTAAAAACTGAAAGATGGGACATAATTGCAGAGACCTCCTTCTTGGAAGAACAGCAGAAAAGGCAACACTGAAGTCTCGAGACGATGAACAGGAAAGGGAAGAGCCATTTTGGCGGTGGATGCAGGAGGCAGACAGAAAACAAAGACCGTGGGAGAGAGGCTGCCACCCAGCCCTGCCACCCCTTCCTCTTCCCAGCTGTTTAGAGACTTCACGTAATGGGCAGCCCTCTAGACATGACTTGGAATGTAATAACAACAGAAACGTCATCAAAATAAGATTACTGATAGCAATGGAGATAGCTGGTGCTGGAGCTGACTAATCCCATTTTTCAAACATCGGTACTATTTACTGCCAAACACATGAGATCTATTATGGACCTAGTTCCAAATTTGAGTTACAGAATAATCCCTAAAAGTGGATTCACAAATATGACAGCTTCTCACCATGTTCTTTGTCTCTCTCTTTTACCTAATATCTCATTTCTAAAACCAGCATTCTTGCATCCTCCCTCCATAGGCTTGTTCACCTCCAAAACCACATCTTCCCAAAAAAGACATCAAAGCATTTTTCCTCTGAGTTTTTTAATCTCTAGTTAAATTCCAGATCAAGATATTCTATCAGTCTGTCTAGACAGCCACTAAAGTTCGATTAAAATAGTTGTGCCCATGCTTATATAAGAAATGTGTTACGGTTATTGAAACTGCATTATTTACAAAAACTTTTTTTTTACAGTTAACATTTGTTCATAGTGAACTCTGAATGATGCCTGGGGAAATGTGTCTCATCATTTCTATCCTAATTTTTTATCCAAAGGAAACTTTTTTAATGCAACGTTGACTGGAGTTAAGTCATTTTTTTTTCTTTTTAAATAGTTTCCAAGTACCAAATGCCATGAAGTTAAATACTGGGTGGAGAGATTGCATTTCAAGGACCAGTAGGGAGCACAGAGCATGGACATCAAGGACTTATTGGAGGAGACTCCCTCCGTATAGCTTCTGGTCTTCCTCCAAGGACAGCAACTTCGGGTTATGAATAGATAACAGATGAAACACATCCCTAAGAAACAGCAAAGTGTTGTTAGCTATAACTTGGAAGCTGTTAAGACACACTGTCATTTTTTAAAACAGGGAGAATTATTTTTAACTTAAAGGGAGAGGAAATAAAACAACTTTGTCCTTCTTTCAGTTTGGGAGAGAAATATTTGAAATCATCTGAACTATTGAAATGTCAAGGTTTCACTAGCATCTTTATTGTCCCAAATTAGACATGCTATGGATGTTTGTTGAGTCTTCCAGAGTCATATAAAAGATTGATAACACATGTCTGAAAGACTTCCATGCTAAATTATCATGGCCATACTCTTAGCAAAAATCACAAATTGGATGTCCATAGGCCAAATGCAGTCCTCCGATGTGTTTTATTTGACCCACACCATGTTAAAAATAATTGAGGGCTTTCCCTCCAAATTATTCATTCACATATTCAGCAAATATTTACTGAGCATCCTTATACATGCCAAGCCCAGCACCAAATGCTAGAAATACTATGAGAAAAGATAAGATTCCTGCTCTTATGAGGCTTACGGTCAAGAAAGGAAGATAGATAATTAAACAAGCAGTTGGAAAAGGTATGGTAAATGTTATGATAAAGAGAAGGGCACGGCTGTGTATGCATCATAACTAGTAGGGCTTGAGCATTTATTGTATCATGTGCTTTGCCACATCCATTCAAAACAACAGCCCTCTAACGTGAGTTCCGCTCTTATCAGCTCCATTTTTCTGATGAACATTCTGAGGCACAGAAAGTTTCAGCCATTTGTCCAACATCATATAAACAGTTATCTTTTTGAATTCAGTATTTTGATTTAGCTATTTCAGATTATATTCCCCAATCATTTATTTCAGAAACAGAACATGAACAGTTTCACAGCATCAATAATTATTCATATCCTGCTGATGATGTGAAACTATTTTCTCATGTTTTTCTTATTTTAACGCATAAAATATATAGAGAATGTATTACATATAAAGTGTACATACTTATATATACTTATATGTATGTATGTTTTAACCCATGAATAAAGTTGCTACTGGCTTACCAGGTCACACAGTGCCCTAGGCATTTAGTAAATAGTGAATTTTGATGTCAATTAAATCTTACTGAGAAAGGCATTTTCGCAATATAAAATTACTTGCAAATACTACTATCCAAATCTGAGTCTCAAAGCCATGATTCTGCATTCAGTGGTCAGCGCTTAGATGGACCCAGCCAAAGCATAACTCTCCATCTCTCTGTGATCACTGGGCATCAGTATCAATCATCCCGCCCCAAACCCATCTTATTTCTTTGGTTGTAGAAAATTTCCTTTATTGCTTCTTCCTACTCTGAAGCCATTCATTTGCTCATCTCTAACCTGATGAATTGTAACTTGGCCTGTGTTGTTGGGGAATAATAATATAAGTGTCAAAAAAGCACCTCGTGTTTACGAGTCATATGCATTTATATTTTGCATTATGATTTAGCAGTAAACAGTGTCTAATCCTTTGGGGGAAAGGTAGACTGCAAATCAATCATCAATTAACTTTCCATTCCCAGCCAAAATACTGATTTATGCACATGGAAATAGACAGAATACAATAGCTTTGTTAAAATGAGACATTGACCAAGCTAGAAAATAGTTTGCTTTAAGTTATTTTGTGTATCAGTACTTTATTGTTTACTGTAAAACTCATCAATAGATCAGTTTCTAAAAAGTTTACTGTAAAATGAGTTTTTAAAACTGGACTTTATTCTTAAGGCAATTTTTATTTAAAGTAAAATAACTGTTTTAAACTTACCTGTTTTGCAAATCCAAAATACACATAAAAGTTTGTTTCCTTATTTCAATGCACATCTAACAAGGCAACTTTAGTAAGCAAATTCAGTGTGCTTTATAGTTCCATCCACCCACCCATCTGTCCATCCATCCTTTCACTTTCTTTCTCGCTTGTCAGTAACATTAGTACTTACGAGGCAAGCTCAAGGCAAGGCACTATTCTCATTTTTCTGCCTCTAAGAGTTTCCAGTCTATTAAGGAGGTAAGAGAGACCTGAATACTCAGGGTACAAGGAATATTAGACTTTGTATAGGTTGCCTCCCAAGGCTGAGTAAGGAGTCATCCCACCCTCGAGTAAGAGCTGGAGCAAATTCTAAACACAGCAGTGGAAGGATAACCAGTGTTTGAGGCCCTATCATTCATTCTTAGAGTGACTTCAGGCAGGCAACTTCCCCTCCCTGGGCTCTGGTTCCTTAGAAAACCCTCCATGTAAAAACAGGAACGGTCGCTTGTTGCCTCAGGAGCTCACATCGCCCTCATTCAACTGAGGAGTCAGAAACAAGAAAGTAAGGAGGACTGAGAAATTCAGGAGGAACTCAGCCGCACACCTCTTTCTCCTTCAGAGAAGCAGGACTGAGCGATTTGCAAGTGATAAGGAAAAACACAGAGTGGGGACTTCACCGGGATAACTCAGCAAAGATACAGGAATTAAGACCTAGGTTTTCTTGACTTTCATATCGACGATCACATGAATTCAGAACAAAGTGGCTTCATCAAGTCTCATCTTGGTGCCTGAAGAAATCGCCCCACATCTGCCATAGCTAGAATTACACTTACCAGAATTTATAAAAGTAAATACTTACAATGCGTTACTGTCTCACTGCCTAGTTTCAATGAGTAGCAACTGTGTCTACACGGAATATGAATTCAAAGCTCTCCCCTTATGTGGAAGTTCAGCAAATTCCTTACCCCTTTCCTAAAGCCATGAACTGCCTCTCACATCTGTATTCTGTGATTTAAGGTTCTAAGACATCTAAATGCCTGACGGCTTCTAAGACATAGAAACATTATTTCTAGCTACAAATAAAATAATGTTAAGAAGATTTTTTGATATTCTCTTTTTAAAACATATATTTGTATTGAAGTATAGTCAGTTTACAATGTTGTGCCAATTTCTGGTGTACAGCATAATACTTCAGTCATATAGAAACATACATATATTCATTTTCTTATTCTTTTTAACCATGTTTCTACAAGACATTGAATATAGCTCCCTGTGCTATACAGTATAAACTTGTTGTTTATCTAGTTTATATATAGTAGTTTGTATCTGCAAATCTCAAACTCCCAATTTATCCCTTCCCACTCCCTTCCCCGCTGGTAACCATAAGTCTGCTTTCTATGTCTGTGAGTCTGTTTCTGTTTTGTAAAGAAGTTTGTTTGTCTTTTTGTTTAGATTCCACATATAAGTGATATCATATGGTATAAAATAATAAAATAATGCCATTTGCAGTAACATGGATGGACCTGGAGAATGTCATTCTAAGTGAAGTAAACCAGAAAGATGAAGAAATATACCATATTGACAGTCTCTTTTAATCACTCATCTCAATCCTCCTGAAATTATTCACCAATCTTGAAATTGGGGGCAATTTAAAAGATCAAGAATTTCAAAAAATCAGACTGTGTGGGTCTGCTTCTTGCCTCTGTAACTTCCTGGCTGCATCACTTGGGACAAGTTACTTAACCTTCCTCTGCTTCAATTTGCTCATCTGTAAAATGGGGGTAATAGTAGGACTTGCCTATTGCTATGTAACAAATTACCCAAAACTTAGCTGAAATGCAGCTGAAAACAATGTAGCAAAATGTAGTTCACAACAAGTATTTATGATCTCACATAGTTTCTAAGGAACAGGAATCTTGGAGCAGCTTAGCTGGGTGGCTCCGGCTCAGAGTTCCTTATGAGGTTGCTGTCAAGCTGCCAACAGGGGGCTGCAGTCACCTCCAAGGTCAGTGGGGAGTCTGCCTTCAGGGTCACTCATGTGGTTGTCAGCAGGCCTCACAGCTATGGCACATGGTCCTCTTCACAAGCCTGTCTATGCGCGTCTCCAAGATGTGGCAGCTGGCTTCTCCCAGAATTAGTGAGGAGAGAGAGAAAGAAAGAGAAAAAAAAAAACTGAGATGGAAGCCACAGCCTTTTTATGACCTAGTCTCCAAAGCCACCCACCATTACTTTAGCTTTACTCTACTCATTAGAACAAGTCTTTAAGTCCAAGCCACACTCAAGAGGTGGGAAATTAGACCTCGCCTCTTGAAGGGAGGCGTCTCAAAGAATGTGTGGATATATTTTTTAAAGTCCCACACTGCCTGACAGGGTGATGGTCAAGAGTAAATGAATCAATACATGCAAAACACTTAATACATGTAATGAGAGCTTAATAAATGCCAGTACTTATCACAAATTTTATTATTCATGGCAGGTTCACCATGTTCCAGGCACTGTGACAGAAGCAAAATAGGAATTACGACAACCTGACTCTGAAGCCAGCATCCAAACTGAGGATGGAACAACACACGGGAGAGAAGAAAGAATATTGGGAAACAGAGACGGAAGTCTGGGTCACATCCACCCCACATCCCTCCCTTCTTCTTGCCTCATTGTACGAGTCAGTTCGAGGTCTTTGTGTTGTTGATGTTTACATCCAAAGACATCCTCACTGATAAATCCTCAAACATCTGCTGTCGTAGTATATTTAGTCACTGATCTAAACAACTATAACTACGTGGTCACTTTTGGTTACGTAAATGGCCTTAGGAAAAGCTATTTAGTTCATCCAAATTTCAGAGCACCCAATTTTCAGGTATGCATTTCAAGTGTCTGACAATTCATTTCCTTCTTGGAGATTAAATAGAAATTATGAATGGTGGATTAGCATATGGTAATATGTTATTATCACTTTGTAATATTAGTTTCATCATTTAAAGGGTTAGACACTATTCATAAGAAAATATAATAGAGTTGCTCCTATTAAGTATTCTCCTTAAGCATATTTTCATTTCTTTAAGAGTATTTAGTTTGGAAAAGAAAAGGAACCACAGAATTTTTTCATAAATTAAGAAAGATTCCTATGTGGAGTTTCAGTTAATTATGGGAACTCACACACTGCTAGTTCCTAGCCATCTATCTCTGGGCAGACTCTTTAAATTTCTTATTGGAGTCAGGATATTTTCTTTGGTTTGACATTAGTGATAGCTAAAAATTAATTTTTCACCCACAGGAAATATTAGTCTCTCATTGGAGAGTCAATAATGTTATTTTACTCGGATAAATCATCAGTGAGGCAGCCAACTCTGAAACCCAAGATTCATAAATCATTAAATCATGAAGTTGAAGGCATTTTAGGATCTTTAAGTGCTGTCCTTATATGGATAGGGAAACTGAATCCCAGAGAGGTGAAAAGAACTGCCCAGTCACAAAAGTTGAAAGCAGGCATGTCCAAACCCGGGTCTCCTTATTTTTCAAATACATTATTGCCAGAATAAGAAATTAATTCTGGTTTTTATTTTAAATAAATAAAAGTATTAGCTGAATTTTATTAAGTATTTAATGATTAATCACTAACCAAAAAGAAGCATAAGCTGCTATGTTCTTTCCCTGTGTTTCTAATTTTTGACCTTTCCATCAGACCGGGGCCCATCTTGGCTTACTCTATGTTTATAAACTTAGGGAGGATTTCTCACTTATTATGTTTCTAAGGGTTGTGAGTTAGTAGTTAGGGAAGTTCTATATTCTCAAGTAAAGGTCTTTAGCTTACAAGTCAGCCATTTAATTAACCACCAGGTTTGCCTAAAAATGAGTTGCGTTTTACAACTTGGCCCTCCACACTGTGCCCCCTCTCCACCAACAGATGATCAGAGCTCCTCCTATGGTTGGCTGCCCCTCATACACATCTGAAGACAACAGAGGATTTTGTAGACATACTTTTCACACTGTTGATCTGCCCAGGGAACGCCATGAATAGCACTTACTAATCTTGTTGAAAGAATTTTGGCTTTGAATTTACAATGTGCTCTTCAGGGAAAATCAATTTTCACCTCTGTGTGTCCTTCTCAGCATTGCATCACAGTATCTTAAAAGTGGGAGGCGGGTTCTGTTACAAAGGAGAGCATATTTTTTTTTAATTTTACATGAGCTTATTGAGTTCCTGTCTGGAAGTTGTTGCCCAAATGTTTCACACTAGTCAGTTCCCATTTCTCAGTTAATCCTTCAGTCAACAGAGCCTCAATAACCATTTTTCCATTTTTCATATTTTAGTGTCTTAGACTATCTAGAGCAGACTTCTTTATCTACCTTGGAGATAATTCTTGTAATTAAAGAATATTGCATTTCTATAAAGCCATAATTAAATAGTATTTATTCAAGCATGAGGTTACATCTCTGCCCAATGGCTATTTAAATGTCAAATTGATCAAGACCTATTTTAGAATGTCACAGCAAAGTTAATAGGAAGCCTGCAGTAGATATGTTCTTCAAGAAGGGGATGGATGAAAGGAAGTTCACAGGAATCAAACACTGACTTGGAGAATGTAATAAATAAGGTTATAGGTAAAATTTCTTTAAATGCCATCTAGTTGCAAAACCCATAGGTCTGAAAGCATTATTCAAAATTGAAGCTATGCAATTATTGAAGGGGAAAGAGAGAGGAGGCATCAATTAGGAGTTTGGGATTTGCAGATACTAAGTACTATATATAAAATAAATAGCAAGGTCCTACTGTATAGCACAGGGAACTAATAGTCAATATCTTTTAATACCTTATAATGAAAAGGAATGTATATGTATAACTGAATCATGACGCTGTAGACCAGAAATTAACACAACATAGTAAATCAACTATACCTCAATACAGAAACAGACTCACAGACATAGCAAATAATCTTATGGTTATCAGGGGAAAGAGGGATGGGAAGGAATAAATTAGGAGTTTGAGATTTGTAAATATTAAGTACTTTATATAAAATAGATAAACAATAAGTTTATACTGTATAGCACAGTGAACTATATTCAATATCTTGTAGTAACCTATAATGAAAATGAATATATGTCTATACATATGTATGACTGAAACATTATGCTGTACACCAGAAATCGACATATTGTAACTGTCTATACTTCAATTTTTTTAAAATGTAAAAAAAAAGCCCCTATACTTCAATAAAAGTTTAAAATAATACTGCAGCTGTTACGTTGTTCCTTTCTTCAAGCATTATCTAAATCCAACCTAATTTGTGTTTGGGGTTGAATGAATGACATTCGTTTATGTCATGTGGGAATTTAAGAGGCTAAAAATTCAGGGAGACACAGGGAAGAGGCTCCAGTCTCCAGCCTACATGGTTCACTCAAATGCTGGTGGTCGCATGCCCCTCTGTTAAGCATGGGCACGGGAACACTTCACCAAGATTTCTAAGGTTATGACTTTGCTGTTCATGAAATCATCTTGCTTAACATCCAAATGCCGGCCAGCACATTATTCTCCTCTCTTGGAAGGCCTGGTCCCTACTATACTTTTTTTTTTCATCTTTGTTGAGATATAACTCCCATATTGTAAATCACCCATTGAAAGTGTTCAACAGTTTTTGCTGAAAAACCCATAGATATGTGCAACACATAGATATATGCAAACAGCACCACAGCCATTTTGGAACATTTTTATCACCCCAAAGAGAATCCCCATACCCAGTAGCTGTCTCTCCCCTAATCACAGTGTCCTTTCAGTTTCCATAGATTTGCCTATTCTGGACATTTTGCATAAATGGAATAATACAATATGTGTGGGTTTTTGTGACTGGCTTCTTTCATTTAGCATACCGTTTCCAAGGTTCATCCATGATGTGGCATATATCAGAAAGTTATTCCTTTTTATGGCAGAATAATATTCCATTGTATAGACATACCACATTTTGTTTCTCCATTCTTCAGTTGATAGTCATTTGGGTTATTTCTACCTTTTGACTATTGAAATAATGCTTCTATGAACATCCATGTACAAGTTTTTGTATAGATACGGATTTTCATTTTTCTTAAGTATATATCTAGGAGTGGAATTGCTGGGCCAGATGGTAATTCTACATCCAACAATCTGAGGAAGTGCCAGGCTGTTTTCCAAAGTGGATGCATCAATTTACATTCCTACCATCAGTGTATGATGGATCTTATTTCTCTAAATCCTCAGCAACACTCTTTATAGATGATCTGTCTTTTTTATTTCAACCATTTCAGTGCATGTGAAGTGGTTTCTCATTGTGCTTTGGGTTTGCATTTCCTTTTTTTTTTTCAGCTTTATTGAGGTGTAATTGGCAAATAAAATTGTTAAGATATTTAAACTATACATCATGGTGATTTGATAAACATATGCATTGTGAGAGGATTCCTCCCATCCAGTTAATTAAAACATCCATCATCTCCCATATCTCTTTCTGATTTAATTTGGTGAGACAGGTTAAGTTCTATTCCCTGAGAAAATTTCAATTATACAGTCAAGTATCAACTAGAGTCACTACGTTATCCTTAGATTCTCAGACTTATTCATCTCATAGCTGTGTTTCCCTAATGACGAAGGCTGAGCATCTTGTCATGTACCTGCAACTTTTAAAAAGAAACTTCCACTGCCTTCTTTCTAAGGAAGCTCTTCCCAGCATCAGCTCCCCAACCCCCGAGTCCTCTCCCTTTTCCAGGCACTGACACTTGTTAACCCTGGTGTAGGAATATTTGAACTCTCAGTTAGGTCTCAGCTTGTTGCCAAAAGGGGCATGGGGAAAGACCACCTCTGGGGCAAGGAGACCCAAGAGTAGTGGCCTCTGTGGAAGGGCCCTTCTGAGAAGACAATGAGGGGCTGATCTTCTCTGGTCAGAAGGAAATAGCATCATCCCTGCATGGGAGAGATGCAGTGGGAGGGCTCCCTGGGGCTGGTCCCTCATGATTCGGTGTCCCCATGGCCTGGACTCTTGCTAAAAAGAAGTCACAAGAGCTCAGTGTCTCACTTCACTCTGTGTTTAAGTTTGCACACATGTAAAAAAAATTTCCGGTACTGAGACAAATAGGATCAGAAAATACCTGCACAAAACTAACAATAAAAATAGACTCAAAAGGAAGATTAAAACATACATGGTGACAAAATGATTTGATTCAGACCTACACAGAAGATCCTGAGAGTCTGGGAGTGAGTGAAGACAGGAAAGCTGGATATTTGTTTTCTCTGCTGCTTTGTATTTGTAAAAAGAACTCTTTTCTAGAATGGGCTCACAAGGGGGTAAAACCCTTTATCCAGAATATAACAGTCACCTTGCTCAAAAGCCTTTTGTCTGTAGTCCACAGTTTCCTGGGGTGAACTCAGTAAGAAGGTTATATTAGTTTGCTCTGGCTTCCGTGCCAAGGACCACAGACTTAGTTGGACGGCTTCACTGATAGAAATTCATTTTCTCATAGTTCTTAAGGCTGTAAGTCCATGATGATTGAGGTATCAGTAGGGTCAGTTTCTTCTGAGGCTTTTTTCCTTACGTTGTAGATGGCCATCGTCCTCCAGTGACTTCGTGTGGTCCCCCTCCTGTAAGTGTCTGTGTCCTAATCTCCTCTTCTTATTAGGACACCAGTTGCTATGGTCTGGATATGTTCCCCCAAATCCCTATGTTGAATCTTAGCCCCCAGTGTGATGGTATTTGAAGATGGGGCCTTTGGGAGTGATTAGGTCATGGACGTGGGGATTAGTGCCTTTTAAGAGGATCCAGAGAGCTCCCTAGTCCCTTTCATCACACAAGAACAAAGAAGGCCATCTATGAGCCAGGAAGAGCACTCTCATCAGACCCCAAATCTGCCAACATCTTCATCTTGGACTAATCAACCTCCAAGACTGTGAGAAATAAATTCTAGTTGTTGTTAATTTTTTAATTGAGGTATAGTCAGTTTACAATGTTGTGTCAATTTCTGGTGTACAGCACAATTCTTCAGTCATACATGAATATACATATATTCATTTTCATATTCTTTTTCACCATGAGCTACTACAAGATATTGAACACATTTCCCTGTGCTATACAGTATAAATTTATCTATTTTACACATACCAGTCAATATCTGCAAATCTCAAACTCCCAGTTTCTCCCTTCCCACCCTCCTCCTCCTCCCTGGTAACTACAAGTCCATATTCTATGTCTGTGAGTTTGTTTCTGTTTTATATATAAGTTCATTTGTTATCTTTTTTTTTTTTGGATTCCACATATGAGTGATATCAAATTGTATTTTTCTTTCTCTTTCTGGCTTACTTCACTTAGAATGACATTCTCCAAGAGCATTCATGTTGCTGCAAATGGCATGTTGTCATTTTATGGCTGAATAGCATTCCATTGTATAAATATACCACATCTTCTTTATCCAGTCACCTGTTGATGGACATTTAGGCTGTTTCCATGTCTTGGCTATTGTAAATAGTGCTGCTATGAACATTGGGGTGCAGGTGTCTTTTTGAATTAGGGTTCCCTCTGGATATATGTCCAGGAATAGGATTTCTGGGTCTTATGGTGAGTCTATTTTTAGTCTTTTGAAGAATCTCCATACTGTTTTCCACACTGGCTGCACCAAACTGCATTCCCACTAGCAGTGTAGGAGGGTTCCCTTTTCTCCACAGCCTCTCCAGCATTTGTCATTTGTAAACTTTTGAATGACGGCCATTCTGACTAATGTGAGGTGATAATTCTAGTTGTTAAGTCACCAAGTCTGTGGTATTCTGTCAAAACCCCCTAAACAGACTAAGACATTAGTCACATTCTATTAGGGCCCACCAATATAAACTCTTTTTGCCTAAATTATCTCTTTAAAGGCCCTATCTGCAAATGCAGTCAAATTCTGAGGTACTGAGGGTTAGGATTTCAACATATGAATTTCAGAAGGACATGATTCATCCCATAATGAGTTATACTATGAATTAATGAATATGCATAATATGTTGGTATTATACAAAGTGTATTAACATGTATTGTCTCATTCAATTCCACAAAAACTATGATTTTTCACATGACTATTTGCAGTTTTAAATGGAAAAAACATCAATAGGTGCTTGGAAGGACTGAGAAAGTTTTCCAATTTTATTTAGTAAGCCAGATACTTATTTTTTTTAACACATTAAAACAGTCCAGTACTTAGAAAACTCATTGTTTATTTTAAAATTATAATTATAAATTTATTATAATTATAAAATTATAGTTATAAATTTTAAAATAAATTTATGTCTTTATTACATAAGTCCTCACCATTAGATATACTTCAGCAAAAATTGTAAGAAGCAGGTATTTATGGAAAGTGTCTTGATTTTGCAAGCAGTAAGGAGCCATTTAAAGTTCAAGTTCAATATCAACCTGTGAGGAGAATCAGCTAAAGAAGAGAAATACTGGAGCAGCAATGATTTGAGTTTAAGGTTAAGGTTCCTTGCAGAATAGCATGTTCAGTGGGGTTAAATGAAGAACTTATTAAAAATTTTAATATTCTTATTTCTACTCTATACCCACTAAGCTAATAGTCTCTTATAAGCTCTTATCAAAATCCACTCCAGCCATCAATCTTTTCCCCCTTTAAAAGCTCTCATTTTTTGACAGTATTGAAAATTCAGATGGTCACTTCTGAATTTCTCCCTCATGGGCCCCTTTATCTTTCTCCGCCACTGTTAAAGGATTTGGAACCATTTAATAGTTTGACATGCTTCTATTAGCACTGAGGCTATTTTTAGAAATCATACAAATTAAAGTACTCAAATGTCTATTCATTATTTCTCTCCATTGGTTTTGGTTGCACTTTGTTTTCACTATTAAAACAGGACATAACATTCAAAAAAAAAAAAAAAGCTCTCATTCTTCAAAGTCATTAGAAAAAAGCACCAGAATTATGAAAAGTGAACACAGGACTCAAATGTTGTTAACACTTTTTCTTTATCTTTGTCTATATGTTACAGAGCACAAAGTACTGTGAAGATCATAAGGCCTAGAAATTATTGCTTTGAGATCTTGAATTGCTTCTAGGAAGTATATGATTTCAATCTTCCAAGTCAATTTCCAGGCACCATTAAAGCTGACTTGCCCTAATGAAGTGTTAAAAACAAAACAAGTAGATTGCTTACACAACTCTATGCCCACTTTCTTTTGTATTTCCCTTTAAAAATGATAATTTTACCACACAAAAACTACTAGAAATAATCAAAGAATCCAGCAAGGTAGCAGGATACAAGATTAACATTAAAAAATCAGTTGCATTTCTTTACACTAATAATGAATCAACAGAAAAAGAAAGTCAAGAAACAATTCCCTTTAAAATAGCACCCAAAGTAATAAAATACCTAGGAATAAATCTAACCAAGTAGGTGAAAGACTTATACATGGAAAACTATAAAACACTGATTAAGGAAATTAAAGAAGACTTAAAAAAATGGAAAGATATCCCATGCTCCTGGATTGGAAGAACCAATATTGTTAAAATGGTCACAATGCCCAAGGCAATCTACAGATTTAATGCAATCCCTATCAAATTACCTAGGATATATTTCACAGAACTAGAACAAATCATAATAAAATTTATATGGAACCACAAAAGACCTAGAATTGCCAAAACATTACTGAAGAAAAAGAAAGAGGCTGGAGGAATAACTCTCCCAGAATTCAGACAATACTATAGAGCTACAGTAATCAAAACAGCATGGTATTGGTACAAAAACAGACACATGGACCAATGGAACAGAATAGAGAGCCCAGAAATGAATACACAAACTTTTGGTCAACTAATCTTTGACAAAGGAGACAAGAATATACAGTGGAATAAAGACAGTCTCTTCAGCAAATGGTGTTGGTAAAACTGGACAGCAGCATGTAAATCAAAGAAGCTAGAACATTCCCTTACACCATACACAAAGATAAACTCAAAATGGATCAAAAACTTAAACATAAGACAAGATAAAATAAACCTCCTAGAAGAAAATATAGGCAAAACATTATCTCACATACATCTCAAAAATGTTCTCCTAGAACAGTCTACCCAAGCAATAGAAATAAAAGCAAGAATAAACAAATGTGACCTAATGAAACTTACAAGCTTCTGCACAGCAAAGGAAACCATAAGTAAAAGAAAGCGACAACCTAAAGAATGGGAGAAAATTTTTGCAAATGAAACTGACAAAAGCTTGAGCTCCAGAATATATAAGCAGCTCATACGACATAATAAGAAAAAACCAAACAACCCAATCCAAAAATGGGCAGAAGACCTAAACAAGCAATTCTCCAAGGAAGACATACAAATGATCAATAGGCACATGAAAAAATGCTCAATATCACTAATTATCAGAGAAATGCAAATCAGAACTACAATGAGGTATCACCTCACACCAATCAAAATGGCCATCATTCAAAAGTCCACAAATAAAAAATGCTGGAGAGGCTGTGGAGAAAAGGGAACCCTCCTACACTGTTGGTGGGAGTGCAGTTTGGTGCAACCATTGTGGAAAACAGTATGGAGATTCCTCAAAAGACTAGGAATAGACTTACCATATGACCCAGGAATCCCACTCCTGGGCAAATATCCAGAAGGAACCCTACTTCAAAAAGACACCTGCACCCCAATGTTCATAGTAGCACTATTTACAATAGCCAAGACATGGAAACAGCCTAAATGTCCATCAACAGGTGACTGGATAAAGAAGATGTGATATATTTATACAATGGAATACTATTCAGCCATAAAAACGACAACATAATGCCATTTCCAGCAACATGGATGTCCCTGGAGAATGTCATTCTAAGTGAAGTAAGCCAAAAAGAGAAAGAAAAATACCATATGAGATCACTCATATGTGGAATTTAAAAAAATAAATAAATACAAAACAGAAACAGACTCATAGATATAGAGTACAAACTTGTGGTTGCCAATGGGTGGGGGCTGGGAAGGAACAGACTGGGATTTCAAAATGTAGAATAGATAAACAAGATTATACTGTATAGCACAGGGAAATATATACAAGATCTTGTGGTAGCTCACTTAAAAAATGATAATTTTATCTTTAAAATGCACACAAGGAACCTTCATCATATTCTTTGTGTCCTCCAGTCCTTCACATTTCCCTCCATGTGTTACAAAGTGTGCTATTGAAAACACTAGATAGATAGATAGATGATAGATAGATAGATAGATAGATAGATAGATAGATAGATAGACAGACAGACAGACAGACAGACAGACAGAAAGACAGATAATAGATGATTGAGAGACAGAAAGAGAGTAGTGTATATGTACATGCAGACATACATACCAGGACTGGAGCTAAAATGTGGGTAAATAATCATGCTTACTTGTCTTAGGGGCAAATAGAAATGTCTGAATTTTCAATCCTACTGTGTTATTAAGTATAGAACAATTCTTCAGGTTATCTTGGAACTGTACTGTCCAATAGATGGGCCATCAACTACCTGTGGCTACGTACACTTAAATTTAAATTAATTAAATTATATAAAAACTAAAATTCATTCCTCAATCCCACAAGCCACATTCAAAAGCTCAATATCCCTACATTTCTAATGGCAATCACCTGCAACAGCACAGATACAGAACGTTTTGTCATTGCAGTCTTTTCAGGCAGCTGCTGTCTCACAAGGTTTTCACAGGCATATTTCTCCATCATTAAAAAAAGGTGGATTTCAAAATTGTAGAATAGATAAACAAGATTATACTGTATAGCACAGGGAAATACACACAAGATCTTACGATAGCTCACAGAGAAAAAAATGTGACAATGAATATATATATATGTTCATGTATAACTGAAAAATTGTGCTCTACACTGGAATTTGACACAACATTGTAAAATAATTATAAATTTAAAAAAAAAAGATGAAACATTCAAGGGTGGAAGCATTCTTTTCTCAGAAGGAAAATTGCTTTTCTCTAACTCATGTAGAAACTCAAAAGATGTTCTACAGATCAATTTTGAATCACAAGAGATTAGATCATAGAAAGCAGAGCTCAAGACCTCTGCACTTGAAAGATTCTATCCTATAATCATTGAATCTCAGGATTGAAATAGACTTTAGAAGGCATCTGATCCAATCATCCTTTCCAAGTTTACCATCGATCCTTCAAGAATGCTACCAAAATACAACCTAGTCCATGCTAGAAAACCTTCAGTAGAACTTAGCCATGCCTCCAGGATACACCAAACCCAAAGAAAGGGCCCAATCTAAAGAGCTGTTAAATCGGCATAGGTCTTTATTGTCCATGGCTTTGCTGCTTGGGATTTTGTTAAATTACTTACTGAGGACGGTAAGACTCTTCCTTTAGTGAATTATTCAAAAGAAAATTAATAGCGTCTGCCCAAAATGTCATTTGGCAGCCCTTTCAAAAAAAATTGCTGCTTTTCATAAAGCACTTTGGTTTTGACAAAATACTTGCTTAGTCAGCAAAACGCTCTTGTTTTTTGCTGATTCTTCACCTAGCACATGGTCAAGACCCACTCTGGACAGTCAGCCCTTAACCCCAGCCACTTTTTTTACATTGAACTAGAGCATACGCTGTCTGGGCAAATGCAGTAGAAGTCTTCTTTTCTCCTGGGTCCGTTGTTTCATTTTTTTCATGACCTGCTGGATGGAATATGGCTGGATGACTGATGAGAACTGAAGCTGACTTGCTTTGATACCCTCATAAGCAAGAGAACCAATAAAGTGTTCACAGATGGGAGCCAAACAGCATATGAGTTAGTAGAAAAAGGGGGTAATATCATTTTGTCCTTTTATGTTTAGAAAGTCCCAGCCATTATAAAGATACTATCAGATCTTCCTAATGGAATTGTCATGGTTTAGTTATTTCACACCAATAAATCTGCCTTCACCTCGGTATAGCAATTCAGAAAATTTCTGGTTAAGAGAAAAGTGGATCTAAGCCTACTCTGCAGTTCATAGATCATAATTCGGATTTGCAAGCCAGTAAGTAAAATGCACAGTTTCTTCAAACAAACAGCCGTAAATTGACTCAGGAGTATAATGCGTTCTCCACAAGATAGCTGTGATGATCTTTCTAAAACATACCTCAGATTGTGTCACTCGCCGGCTCAAAACTGTCTCACTAGAACAGCATCCTTCCCACAGCTTAGGAGGTCCTGCAGGATCTGGTCCCAGACAATGTCTCCAGGTGGACACCTTGCCTCTTCTCCTTTTCCTCTCGGCACCCGACTCCACCGCACTGGCCCCCTTGCTGTCTTCAAACGTGCTGAGCACACTCCGGACTCAGGATTTTGTTCTTGCTAGTCCCTCTGTTTGGAATACTTCCACCCAGATACTCACAGGGTTTCCTCCGTCACTTCAACCAGGGCTTACATCAACTTTCCCATCTTCAGAGAAGCCTGCTGTGGGCACACGTGAAAAGTGGCCTCTTGCCTCCATCACTATCCTGCCCTTCACCTTGCTTTCCTCATGAGACTCATTCACACCTTGAAATGTTCGTGTTTTTCTTGTTTTAACATAAATTTTGTTCATTAATACATGCCAGAACCCAATCAGTGCTTAGCACATAGTAGCTGTTCAGCGAATACGTTTTCATAAATGCACAAATGAGTGAATGAATGAGCATCAGCTGCCAAATGCTTCCCTCTCTGATAGAAATACCCATTATTTGACCTCTACAACACTCACAACCCTTTTAAATACTTGGCATTTTTATTCTCTGATAGATTACGGTGGCTTTCATTCACTGCTGTAAACCCCCAATGCCGTTCAAAGTGTTCTTTAAATATGCACTGAGTGAAAATGAATCAATGAACTGCCTACTTTGATTACCCACAGGATCCATCTTGATGATGGATTTGACGCTCAGTCTCGGGCAGTAAAGGTAGACAAGAAAAATTGCATAGATTCATTAGCACTGTCTTGATCACTAGCTAAGAGAACTGAGAGGGCCAGGATCAATGGCCAGATCAAGTAAGGAAAAGCAGTGCGATGTCAGAAGCGATGGCCTTGTAGTGCCCAGGAAAAGCGGTCAGAGTGCCCCCACTGACCCCTAGGCCAGTGAGGCATGAAGCCAGCTGCCCCAACAGTCATGCTCAGAGGGGATGTTTCAGGCCATGCACCAACGCAGAAAATAGTCTTCATTCTTATTCTTCATTTAGGGAATGTAGGTGACTCTGGGAACATGTTGGGACATAAGGGTGGAGGACATGTCCCTTGTGATGCCCACCAAGCTTCCCCACTCTCTCCTCCCCATTCCAGGTTAAACTGGTCCGTACTTGGGGGACACTGCTTGGAGCAGGTGTGAGTGTCTGACCCGAGGCAGGCCAGAGACCAAGGCGGTGGCCTCGCATAAGGGGAACCATTTTGATGGTAGTTAACAAGTCAACTGTACTTTCATTAGAGGTTAAGGAGAGGATTGGCTAGTTGGTATAAGAAGAGGGTTGGCTAGTTGGCAGCAGATGGAAAACAGAGCAGACTCTGGGGGAAAATAGAGATGCCACAAGAAAAAAGGTCATGTGAACCATGAAGGAGACGAGAAGACCAGCAGGGGCCCGAGAGGGCTGCAATTCCCAGTAAGTGTCCTGTTCCAACTTGAGGCTGCTTATATTCTTAAAGTAAACAACCTTTTCTGGAAGCAGCTTATGTGTGTCATTTTCAGTTCCTTAAGACACAGAAAAGACTGCTAAGATGCAGACTCTAAACAACTTTTCAAAGAAGATATAAAATGAACATTAAGGCCTGAAACAGGAGCGGGCTGTGAGGTTCTCCTCTTCCCTACATGGAAAGCAGACAGTCCACTCCTCACCACGCAAAGCAATCGACAGCTGTGCCTTCCAATCCCTTGTGTTAAGGGCCAACTTAAAAGCAATAAGAAACACAAACGATCAGGGCTGGAAGACACCTCCCACAGTATCAGACTGCTTGCCAGAGGAGAGCTGGTCCCAAGTTGCCCAGTGGACGTATATGAGGACGTGGAGCTGACCATTGTGTAACTCTGCTTCAGGAAAAGTTTCCTGCTCAGCTGGACAGCCCTGGGGAGCAAACCAAGGCCAAAAGTTGATGACAATCATGAAGAGATACTAATGATCATAGTCTTTTGGACTCCTGTGTGTCCAGGGTTTCACGTAAAAAGAAAAAGGCAAAAACAATAGTCTCACACTGGGAGAGCCCCAAATCATGGGATTCTCCAGACATTCCCCACGAATCAGCAAATGAGTCAGTCTGCCTTATTGTGGCTTATCCACGCCCAAGAGGATACGGACACAGCATAAGGCTTAGGAATGAATTTTTAATTGGATAAAGGAGAATAATACTCAAAAGAAATCATAGGTATGGTATAAAGAAGATTGTTGAAGACTAGAGAGAGGACATGCTGCTACAGAATTTATAAAAGCTCATCCGAGGAGGACAAAGTACAAATTCAGATCAAGCCAAGTTCATTACAATGGAGCAAGCTTACCTAAGACGAATTTTAGTGACTGGATAATGAATCAAATCCTGGCTGATGGTTGATGCAGGAGGCAGACAGAAAACAAAGACTGTGGGAGAGAGGCTGCCACCCACCCCTGCCACCTGTTCCTCTTCCCAGCTGTTAAGAGACTATGGGTAATGGGCAGCCCTCTGTATGTGACTCGGAATATAACAACAATAGAAAAGTCATCAAAATGAGATTATTGACAGCAATGGAGATGGCTGGTGCTGGAGATGACTGATCCCAAGCAGCAATGATTATAAGCAAAGGAGAGATGAAAATAAGACTTGAGTCAAAAGAACACACACGCACTCATTCTTGTACATCCACATGAACGCAGTCAGGTGAGATGGGAACCCCTATGATGCCTAAAGAGATTCCACCCCAGTACATGAGGTTTGTGAGAATGAAACATATATGGAGCCAACTAAGGTTCTGCTTAATTTCTGTACTAGTGTGACATTTCTGCAAAACTCAGCAGCTTAAAACAATCATGTGGTATCATTCATCCATCCCCCTGCCAGTTGGGAGAGTGCTGATGTAAGCTAAGCTCACTTGGGTGGCCCCACAGTTGGAATGGCTCTGCTCCCCACGTCCCTCATCTTCCTGGTACCAGTGGACTAGCAGGACACGATCTCTTCAAAACACAGTAGAGGTGTGGAAAGGAAAGTGGGAAAGCATGAGGCCCCTTGAAGCCTAGGATGGGACTGGCACACTTTCATTTCCACCCACTGGCCAGTGAAAATCATGTGGGCAAGCTGAGAGTCAAGAGGGAAGGAAATACTGTCCACCATGATGAATGAGGGATGCGGAGAAGGACGAAGTGCTTGCTGGGGCCTATAATGAAACCGGCCACAACTGATATCGCCAGAACTCCAGGTCTGAAGGACAGGAGCTGGACTAAAACCAAAAACTGGAGAGTTTATTATTCTACACACTTTTCAAATATGTGTCATTTTACTAACTGGAATCTCTTAAATAGAAAGGTTTAAAAAATCTTTAAGAAAGACTGTTATAACACTTCACTCCATTAGTCTACAGCAAAGAGACCTGCCTTCATCCACCAAGATGAACGACTCTGCAAATGTTTGCCACTTTCCTCCCTCAGTGGACTCATGAACAAAGCACCTAGGACGGCAGAGTGGACTGTGCATGGTCTTCATAACAACAAAAGGCTCCTCTCAAAAGCCAACTTGGCTACAGTGACTACAAGTTCCTGATTTTCCCGCCCAGGCCTGGAATAAGACACCACACTTCAGAAGGACAAGTCCCCATGGTAGGTCAAAGTTTTCAGGCCACGGGGGGGGGGGGGGGGGCGGGGGAAGAAGCACTTAGAGGTTCCTACTGAGCTCTGTCCATCACGTGGGATTCCACACAATGTTGACTCTGGCCAAGAAATTCATCTTAAAGCTAAAGAAACACAGCTGCAGGGGTAAACATGGGTTTCACTGGCTTTACTGTCCATCTTCAGAAAAAGGTAACTCCATCAAAATCAATTACAAAACAACCAGCACAACTAAGACTCGGTTCAACTAATTACAGGCTAAGTTATTTGGACTAATTCTCCTAATGAAAGCAAAACAAAATCTGGCCAAAACATAAAATCACTCATCTGCTCTTCCTCTTGGTTTTTATAAACCTTCTGGAAACGTGTGAGCCAGGAAGGATCCCAACCAGGACAGGATTCAGCATCCTAAGTCCGTGGCCTCAATACCATTGAATTGTACCCGAACTTTCTTTTTATATATTAATAATCCTATAGGATAAGTACTGGTATTAGCCCCATCTTACAGATGGAGAAACTGAGGATTAAGTAAAGTATTAGAGAGTCATAGTTTGTTCATAGTACAGCTGAGCAGCAAGTTCAGTTCTGTCTTAGTCCAAAGTCTGTGCTCTTCACCACTAGAAAATTGAATCGTAAGTTCTTCATTTCTGAGACCTCAAGCAGATGAACTACTACCCCTCTGAAAATCCAAGCAAATAACCTGCTTCAATGACTTATTCTACACTGATGTGTAAGAAATTGTAAATCATTTCTATAACGCATGCTGAAAATTCTAGCACAATTCATAAAATACAGTCAGATCAATTTCCCACTGTTCTCAACTCAATACATCTTCATTTTACAGCTGTTTATTTACAGCATGCTTATTGCAGACTCACTTGATGAACCCTTGTTTTGATTTAAACAGAAAATAAAGAGGCTTCTGCTGATAAAGAGTAAAATGTGTTACAGCTGGACTGTCAAGTTTAAATATGGTGGGTGGAGAAAGGAGATGAAAATTTCCCTAACCTTTTGCAAACATGTACTGTAACTCAATTTGAACACAGAAATAGTACTCATGGAGTTCGGGTTCAAAACAAAATAAATAAGCAACAAGCATCCTAGGAGAGGGAGGATCAGTGGGCTTGTGTCAGAACTTGGGGTCTGGCTCGACCTGTTATTATTGGACTGGACAGGACTTCACCTCCCTGAAGTTCAGATTTTCCGTCTGGAGAATGCCACAGAAATCCTCAGTCCTACCAACTGCAAGGTAAATCTATTATAAGACTCAAAGAAAATGTTGCAAATGAAAAAGTTGGGTTTTTTTTTTAACTTTTTTATTGAGTTACAGTCATTTTACAATGAAAAAGTTTTGAAGAGTACACATAGTGAAAACACTAATGGATTACCTGGTGGTAACCTCAGAGAGAATTAGATGCTGGGGCAGCAGAGTCTAGAAGTCTCTCCCAGCAGATAAAGCCCCTCCTACCTGCATAGCCCATGCTCTGGGTTCTTCTGTTCTTGCAAAAATAAGGGGAGAAATGGGAGCGAATTGCTTTTGATTATGTTTACCTTCTGGAGACCCCTGGAGTCAGGATTTAGAAAGCTCTTCTCATAGGGGGAGTCTATTTCTTCCTGAGCGTTATCTACAAGTTTTTCACCCAGAGAGCTGTTACCTCCAGTCCTGCTGGATTTCGGACATCTAGCCTCCAGAACTGAGAGAGAATAATGCTTTTAAATCACCAAGTTTGTGGTAATCTGCTACAATAGTCTTAGAAACTGGTACAGCTTTGTTTAAAACACGGCGACCACATGAAACCACCAAGGGAGTGAATATAGATAGAGAAGAGGATGCAGGACTGAGCCTAAGCGCCCTACAACTGTGAAAGGCTGGAGGGAAGGAGGACTTAGGAAAGGACAGGGATGCCGGAAGAAACCAGGAAGGGCGGTTGTAGGAGTGTGTGAAGGAGGAGGGTTGGCTGACGTGTCCCTCGCTGCTGATTGGTCAAATAGGATGAGGAAGGAGAGCTGATTGGTGGACTTGGCAACCTGGAGCCATGGGAGACCTCGACCAGAAAGATTCAGTGAAGCAACCTGATTAGGAAGATTTAAGAGAGACTTGGAGAGTGGTTATCAGAGACTGCAAGTACCTCGACAGCTCTCCCAAGGTTTTGATACAAAAGGAAGCAGAAAAACGGGGTGACCGCTAGGTAGGAAATAAGGTCAGAACAAGGCTTTTCAGCCGAGAGGAGCTCCACCAGCATGTTTATACTCTGATGAGAATGATCAGAACAGCACCAGGAAATGTATCACTTAAGAGAGAGGGAAAATTGCTGTAATAATGCAGGGGAAAAAAATTGTTAATTTTTTATACCTCAAACTGCCAAGATAACAACACTTCAGTGAATTTCCTTAAAGTGCTTTCTATGCCTTTTTTACGTGGTTGAGATTATAGCTCAGGAATGTATATATAGATACTTAAGAATAGTCAGTAATATACACAGATCCAAATTGAGTATTATTTGAACAAGAGTTTGGTGCCTATAAATATCTGCTATTTGAATAGTTTTAAAAATGACTCAGCCTATGTAATACAATATGCCAAAAACTGTTAAAATTCCTTGGCAACTAAATGACCATTGTGGAATTCTCTGCAGTTCTGCTTTTGTGAGAGCAAAAAGGCTTTTTGTTTAACAATCCTCCTCACAGTATGTCCTGCTGTATTATTAGTTGATGCATTCTTAGCAAGCACTGGAAACTGAAAAGCACAGTAATTCCTTTTTTTTTTTTTTTAACATAGTTATCAAATATGTCAAGAAGTCAATCTGAACAGTGGGTTGACAAAGAGGCACATTGGGAAACACGTTTCCTTATATAGAAAAAGAAGTCTCCCTCAAAGCTAAGAAGAAAGCAAGGAATCTCAAGTCTCACCCGTGACCTCCTGAGTCAGTACAACAGCAAGTAACACAACGGGTTCCTGGTTTAACATTCCAATTTTCAATTCAAACGTATACAAAATAAAAAATAGATAAAAAACAAATTTCTTCTGTCTAGCACAGAGAAATATATTCTGTATCTTGTAGTAACCTATAATGAAAAAGAATATGAAAATGAATATATGTTTGTCTATGTATGACTGAAACATTATGCTGTACACCAGAAATTGACACATTGGTAACTGAGTATACTTCAATTTAAAAAAATACATGAAATAGGTAAAGGGAATTAAGAGGTATTCTAGCTACAAAATAAATAAAACATGGGGATGTAACATACAGCATAAGGAATATAGTCAATAATATGGTAATAACTTTGTATGGGGACAGATGGTTACTAGAATTATTGTGGTGATCATTTCATAATGTATGCAAATGTCAAATCACTGAGTAGTATAATTGAAACGAAAATAATATTGTACATCAATTATATTTCAACAAAAAAAGAATATGACATCCACATTCTTGAGTTCTTCATTTATATTTTGAAAGCTTGCATACCTGATAGTGTATTTCTCATGCCTTTCCTATGAGAGACAACTTCTCCATGCATAAAACTATTTGATCACACAGTTTTCCTGTAGATTTCTCCCCACTGTCTATAGTCTTTAGATTTGCAGAAAAGTAATACTTTTCTATTGGAATCTTGGGTAATTTTTTTCCTCCATCTACGCAGTTCAAAATTTTAATCAGGATTTCTCTAGGTATGTATTTCTCTTCAGTTATTTAATCTGAAATAGAGTGAGAACATTTAAGAAAATAATCTTTATTGTCTCTCCTATATGGAAGCTATGTTCCAGTTATTCTGATTTACTCCTATAATTTTTATGTTGGATGTCTCTATTTGTGATTTTCTATGTCATTATTTCCTCAACTTGGTCTTTTTCTTTAAAGGCTTCTAAATTTTATTTTCTACAGTGCCTATTTGAATTTTAAGTGTGGTATTATAGATTTAGTTCGTTAAAATTTTCTTTTCTCTTTTATATCTACTTTCATATTATCCTGCTTTTTCTTAAACTCTGCCTTTTTTTCCTGATAATTACTGTCTTTGTTACATAACAATGAATTCCTCCAGTGTCCTTTTGAAGAGAGGATGTTAGAGGATTTTCTAACATCTTTTTCTGATTCTTAAAATAAGGGATTTTTAAGTATTTTTTCTTCCTTGGGGATCAATTATTTTAAATATATTCTTTTTTCTCTATTTCTCTATTTTTTAAGTGGTAGATTAGACTTCATTAAAATTTAAAACTTCTGCTCATCATTCTTCCAACAAGAATGTATCCATTTATAATGGTATATTATATAGTCTTTAGTAATTATGAAGAACATAGAAATATTTAACTTGGAGAAAAGTATTCAGTCATTGTTGGATGAGGAAAAGAAGTTCCTGAAGAGATAGAATGAGCCTGTCTTTGCTATAAGTATAGACATACATTTCAATCATTTATTCAAAAAATATTATTTAACACCTCCTATCTGCCAAAGTCAGCTGTAAATGAGACAAACCTCCGGCTCTCATGGTAAGTACACTCTACTGGGGGAGAGTGATCAAAGGAAACAAATAATGTAATCATTTTAAATCATTAAAAATTGAGATGATTCATCTGAAAGAAATAAAGTGATTGGATCCAAAGAACAGAGGCCAGCTCACATAGGGTAAATTGGATGACCTTGCCATGACCTCACTTCCAGAAAGATGGCTCCAGTGAGCTTGGAAGGATGACAGTGAACCACCTTGTGTCCTAGGGAAGGCTCTGCACATGGATCAAACAGCAAGTGCAAAGGCCAGAAGGTAGGGAAGGACTCAGTGTGTTTGAAAAGTAAGTAAATAAATGGGGCCATGTGCCTACCTGGAGCATGTTTACAGGGAAGGACAGGAACAGGAGATGTAAATGGTATCCCAGTGCAACCAGACTGGGCAGGGCCCGAAAGACATTGCTGGGGAATTTATAAGAGTTTATTCTAATAGCTTAGAAATAAGAATTTTTTTTTCAGTTTTTTAAGTTTTGTTTTTTGTTTTTTGTTTTTTGTTTTTTTAGTGTTTAGGAGCAGTAATTAGGTCTATTTATTTGTTTATTTAATGCAGGTACGGGGATTGAATCCAGGACCTTGTGCATGTTAAGCATGAGCTCTACTGCTGAGCTCAACCCTCCCCCAGAAATGAGAAGTTTTGACAAAAAATGAGTGTACTTCATTTTTAAATTAATACTGCACTTATCAAAGTTACAGGTCATACACTTAGTGCTACTTTAAGCTTTAAAAAAAATGTATTGTTCAATTTCAAAGACTAGCAAATTGTAATAATCACTTAAGGGGTCTTGTTTGATCTCACAAGCTCAATTTGTTGCCTGGAAACACCTTACACTGTATTTACAAATGTAGTATCTGATTTTCTTGAATTTTGCAATTGTCTGACAACTTTTCCTAAGTACTTAAGTAGTTAGTGAAAATGCACTGAAATACAATGATTCTTCAACTCTCTTAAATGTCCCAATAACATGTATAAGCTTGGTGTGATTTCACATTAATCACAAACCTAAAATAACCATTCATTATCATATTTTAACTGAAACCACATGGTTAAGCTATTGACACTTTAATATGTCAAATATTCTTAAATATTACAGACACTTAGTCTAACAAACGGACTAACTACTATGAGTTTTTATTTTCTTCATATCTGTACTGAATCCTAAACCTCCCTGGAGTTGAAGGGGCTTATCTGCTAAGGGAAAAACTGTGTCATCTCAAACAATCTTTAGCCAGGTTTATTGAGATATAATTGACAAATAAAACTGTACATATTCAAGGTATATGTGATGATTTGGTGTACACTGTGGAATGACCACCACAGTCAAGTCAATAAACACATCCATCATTTCACATAGTTTGCTTCTTTGTATGTGTGGTGAGAATCTTAAGATCTTCCCTCTCAGCAAATATCAAGTATATGATACAATATTGTATCACCATGCTGAACATTAGACTCCCCAGAACTTACTCGTCTTAAAACTGGAAGTTGGTACGCTTTTGAACAACATCCCCCCGTCTCCCCCAGCCCCTCGTAGCTACCATTCCAGTGTCCGTTTCTATGAGTTTGACTTTTTTTTTTTAAGATTCTGTATCTGAATGAGATCATACATTATTTGCCTTTCTCTGTCTGGCTTATTTCACTTAGCATAATGTCCTCCAGGTTCATCCATGTTGTTGCAAATGGTATTCAGCCATAAAAAAGAAGAAATCCTGCCACCACAAACAATTTTGAGCTTGCTTTCCCAGGGGACTATTTAAGATTTCTTGGCATACTGAGAATGCTTAATAACCAGACCAAGTCTTGGGTGTTACCATATCCAAAGCTGCAGACTTCCAAGGAAATTCTTCTTCCCACTCTTACTGCCAAGCCAAGTCCTGTTCTGTCGTCCTTTTTATGACTGGAAACTGAGTCACAGTTATTACCGAATTTGCACGTCAGTTCAATCTATTACCCCCATCCAACTGGCTTCTCCACTTAATTGCGTTTAACAAGTCTATATACTGCTTCAGTCTGCCCTCTGTTCTTGTCCTATTCTCCCTCTCTTTTAGAACCACAATTTTTACAGACATTAAAGTAACATCAGGTTGAATTTTAGAATTCCCTGGTGGCTTGGTCTGATAAGAACAGCCAGCAGTCATTAAACCATTTTGAACAGGGGTGTGATGTGAACAGCTTTATATTTTCAAAGCTGGCAACTCTGGGCAGGATGAGTTAGAAAGATGCAGAGTGGATTCCGAGAGACCAGTTTGAGGCTCTTGAAGTCTTGCGGGCAAGAGACTGCTTTGTGATTCAAGCTGGGGGTTGTATCTCCTTCTATACCCTGGCCCCAAGAATGGCCCTTTGCCTTGGGAAACACTACATTCTTCCACTCAGGGTCAAGCTGTGGAGGGAGGCACAAGGAAATTAGAAGGGAAGCAGACCCCATCTGGCCAACCACACCAATCCAGTGATCCTGTCTCAGTCATATCACCCTCCTGTCCAAGGGACACTGAACCCAAGAGTGACAGGAATTCGGCAAAGAAAGAGGCCAGGAAGACAAGAAACCATCATGGCAGGGAGAGACATGAATCGGATCCGATTGTAGGGTTGTGACTGTCACACACTGGAATCTAAGGAGAATTGGCCCTGGAAATATTTACATGCACACACTCTTCCCCAAGCTCTGCATTAGGTGATGGGAGAGAGGGAATTAACAGTATCTGCAAATTCTTTTGCACATCTATATTTACTTTATCATTTTATTCAAATCTTTGAGAGAAAAGAGATCTATTAATTTTTTTTCTTTCTTTATTTTTTATTGAAGTATAGTCAGTTTACAATGTTGTGTCAATTTCTGGTGTCCAGCATAATAGTTCAGTTATACATATATATACATATATTTTTCTTCATATTCTTTTTCGTTATAGGTTACTATAAGATATTGAATACAGTTCCCTGTGCTACACAGAAGAAACTTGTTGTTTAGCTGTTTTATATATAGTAGTTAGTATCTGCAAATCTCAAACTCCCAATTTATCCCTTCCCCCCACAATAACCATAAGTTTGTTTTCTATGTCTGTGAGTCTGTTTCTGTTTTGTAAATACGTTCATTTGTCTTTTTTTAGATTCTACTTATAAATGATATCATTTTTTTTCTTTCTGGTTTATTTCACTTAGAATGATGGTTTCCAGGTCCATCCATATTGCTGCAAATGGCATTATTTTACTCTTTTTATGGCTGAGTAGTATCCCATTGTATAAATATACCATAATTTCTTTATCCAGTCATCTGTTGATGGACATTTAGGTTGTTTCCATGTCTTGGCTATTGTAAACAGCACTGCTATGAACATTGGGGTGCATGTATCTTTTTGAATTAAAGTTCCTTCTGGATATATGCCCAGGAGTGGTATTGCTGGATCATACACTAAGTCTACTTTTAGTCTTTTGAGGAACCTCCATGCTGTTTTCCACAACAGCTGCACCAAACTACATTCCCACCAACATGCAGGAGGGTTCCCTTGTCTCCACACCATCTCCAGCATTTATCATTTGTGGGCCTTTTAATGATGACCATTCTGCTGTGAAGTCTGCTGTGAAGACTCTTTGTAGTTTTGATTTGCATTAAGAGACTTATTATTAATCACATTTTTATATGAAGACATTGAGGCTTAGAAATGCTCAGTAGCCCAAGGTAGCATCCAAGTGTGTGTTCACACACACACACACACACACACACACACACACACAAAGTACACACACACCAGAGTTAGGACTAGATTCTGAAAGCATTTTTTCCTTCAGGCATCTACTTGTATGGTTTAGGATTTTCAATCAGGCAATTTCTCCTCAAAGCCACTCTAATGCACATTTCTATCAATCTGATTTTTTATATGACATTGCAAAAATAGTATTAAATGTTTACTAGTGCTGGGCACTGTATGTGGAGAAAATAAAGCCTGTGAGATTTCTCTTTTGTTCATTATTTTGTCCCCTGTGCCTAGCACTGAGCCTGGCATATTCAGCACTCAGTAAATATTCAGTCAGATGTTGGTTGCGAGCTATGTCCCACTTTTTCCCAGATGGTAGCATTTGGGGGGCAATAGTGTATTTAAAATACGAGGAGATTCTGGGGCTCAGTTCCTGCACCATGATTGCCAGACTGACAGCCCCTAAGCCCTCTGCTCTGGTTCAGAGAAGTTTCCTACATGGTTCTCAGAAGCCCCTCACTCCGAGTCCTGACTCTGAAAGGTAGATGCTGGTCTTGCTGCTTCTCAGGACTCCCCTGATCCCCTGACAGTCTGTTAGCCTTCCCTCCAGTGGAAATAAATGAAGACCACCCACATGAGAACAAGCAAGGCTATCGACTCAGAGCTTGCTCTATAGCATGGGAGTCATTCGCCACCACTTCTGTTTTGGCAGAGACTCAACGGCAGGCAGAGGAGTGGGAAGACTTCATAGTGGGAAACAGGGACGGCCCTGCTTGGAGGCTGTTGGCCTGGGGAAACTGGAGGGGAGCTAAGGCAAAGCAGGACACCCTGTGGGGTTGGTCAGGGGTGCACATTTGGCTTTCTTTGGTTAATTCCAAGTTGGAAGCTGGGACAAAAATTCAGAGGGCTGTCAGTTATTAATCAAGTCCTGGCCATTTGGGGTTGATCACTACAGGAGTTATTGTTTGGCTTCCTCAAGTGGTGCCACTATCTCTAGATAGTGGTCTGACTTCCTACAAGTCTGACATAGATAGCACGCTGGCTTCCTGGGCTGTTTACCCTGGGGTGCTTTCCCGAGTCAGTTGGATCAGAGTTCTGTTTTTATGTGTATTTATAACATGGCCACGGGCCATTTGTATATTCAGTCTCTGGTACATCTCTTCTGAATTCTTCTCTCAGGCCAAAATCACAGCTGTCTCTTATCCGTTTTTTTAATGAGGCTTAAAATAGTATAATTCTTTCACGTGACTTGCTTCCTACTATAACCTTTTTCTTCCTTGGAAACTGATCAAAAAAAAGAGGACTGAGAAATAACTGAAATTCAAGAACTCATATTTGTCCCACCCTTGTGATCCCTTCCACTACCTCCAGAAAAAGTTGGGGTACCTATACTTTCTCTCTTTCCAAGGCAATGTTCTCCCCATTGGCTACTCTACCTGAGGCAGACACGAGGATGTGCTGAACAGACGGCCCTTCAAAGAAGGACTTGCTCTCATTTTCAGGGAGTACAGTGAGCAGACAGCCTCCACTGTCGGCTCCTTTGGGTTCTGCCTAGCTGCTCAGAGCCTCCACACCCCAGGTTCCACCTGTTTTTGGTCAACCAAGGCCCAGCAACTGAGCAAGGCAGGGGTATGAAGACATCACCATTTTGACCTGATAAGGACAACACTGATGGGAGTTCTCCCCTCAGGGGGCCTGCAAGGTTGAGCAAGATTTCTCAGGTTTATAGCACTGTTTCACTCTTTCCTCCTTCCCTTTCATTTCATAGCTGCTGATTCCTAATAAAATCTTGCACCCCAAACTCCTTGTCGGCTACCACTTCTGGAGAACCCAATCTGAGACTTAACCTCAGAGCCTGTCTGCTATTGGCCCCAGGGTCTTAGTCCTACAGATGACAGACTGGTCAACATAAATATGAATACACTCTTGTTTCACAGCTTCACCTCTCACTTCCTTAACTCAAGTCTGAACACACAGGCACACATACACATACATATGCATACACACACACAAACACACACCAGTCTAACCATTGTGATCAGCCTATTCTTTGATTAATTGTGCATGTAGGCAAGACCTAAGATGGAGATGAGCAAGTGACAGCTCTGTCACTTGGTCACTGATATGCAGGGATGGCTTTAATACCCAAGGAAGAGTCCATCCATTCCTTCTCTATGGAAGTGATGGGGCAGCTGGGTGCTCTCACAGCTCCCTGGGGCCTCTTAACCTGAGGTGTGAGTGTAGCATGGAACCCAAGGTGGTCTGTTCAGCAATAAAAGAATAGAAAAGTGAAAGAAGAGAGAAGTCCATAGAAAGAAGAAGAAGATTGGATTTAGCAAAGTTATTGTTACTTAGAGTCATTCCTGATTTACAGTTGAACCCCCAGGCTTAGAGTCGCAGCCCATACATGAATTTAGCATGAATCCTTTGAGCCCCGAGCTGGTTTGGGAGCTAGCTGTCTGGCCTTCAGCTGGTGCATGGACAGAACCGTCGCTGGCTCCAGACAGCTACTGGATTAAAGAGAAAACTTTTTCATTGGTGCTAAATTAAATATGATCCAAATCCTCACATGACTAATATTTTGTACTTTTTTCTCATCAAAACATGATTTATTGAGTAAAGGAAATGGACATTGGGAGCAAATAGCAAAGTGAACGAGCATGAGCGAGCAGAAGGAGGGAAATGGACTGCTTTCGCCCCCGTTTGCAAGTGAATCGCCCCCTATAGAATTATCACCAGCGATGAGAAAACACATCCATCAAGCAGACAGTGCTGGAGAGTCTGTGAACAAAAGCCAAGGAACCAGCCACAGCCTCCTGCTTTCCAATGTGAAATCACTCCAGAATTCAGACAGCAAAGACGCAAGTCCCCAGTTGTTCATATTACCTTCAAATGAAACCTCATTACTATGAGTCATTATGTTCCAGTAGCTTTATCTCTAGTGCTTTTAAGCTGCGAGGCTGTGAATATTTCATCTGACGTGAACAGTCCTGGGACAACTCGGGGACGTGGGGGTTAGAGGCATTATAGAACCACAAAAGGCAACAACCTAAATTCACATGAAGAACATCAGATCAAATTAGATCAAGATGGCAGACTGAGCAGAGACAGCTTCCTCCCCTATCCCAGATTTCCCAGAAATATGGGAAACTGGGAAAATGTGTGTGTGCGCATGTGTGTGTACAAGAGAATAATTGCTTACCACAGCTTGTATAATAATTGCTTGTATATAGAAAAAATACATATCAGGACACCAGAAATGTGGCTAATTCCCAAAAGATGGAAGGCAAGTGAGGCTGGTTTAATGGAGTAACAGGAGCCCAAAATTCAACCCAGAACAGGGCAGCTATGAAAAATCAAAGCAGATCTGGGTGTGCTCTAAGCATGGAGGTGGTGGTGACAGGGAGCTGGGAAGCCATCATGGTTACAGAATCACATTTGGAGCGTATAGAGCAGCCTGGTGGGGCCATCCTGCCTTCACTGTCTCTTTACTTCACACCTCCAATTCAGTGCCAAGGAAGTATTTTCTCCTGAACTGTAGCAGTTAGTTTGAATGCTCAAGTTGGTACTGTTGGCACTAGGAGAGTAACTTCTGACAAACAGAAGAAACAGGAAGCCCCCATGCCCGAAAGACAGAGTAATCAAGTGCTCCACCAGGGAGCTCGTCTTCTTTCCTCCTCCAGAATCACTGGAGGCAGGCTGCAACCAACAGAAACACAGTTACACATGTGTCAATGGGGAATCTCAAGCTTTTAAATGAGCGCATGAGCAAAACAAAGAAAATATTTAAAGAAAAATAATACTCTGACAGAAAGGAACAAAAGGAAGCAAATAGAAAAGCATGCACAGTAGAACCAAAAAGAGGGGACTTTAAATGAAATATAATTAATAACCTCAGAGATATACAAAAGGCTATCTCATCTATGAAATAAAAATGAGTTATTTTTGACAAATAACCAACTAGATATCTTGGAAGTAAAAGAACATGATTATCAAAATAGCCCAATATCCAAAGAGGCACCCCTGAGGAATAAATTACTAAATTGAAGGATTGAGCTGAAAAGTTCTCTCAGAATTTGGTACAGGAGGACAAAAAGAAAAGAAGGCATGAAATAAGAACCTAAAATATGAAGGCTGCTTGCAAGAGTTCAAAAAACCCATTGAATTAGAAAAATTTAGTGCAATGTAAATCAAAATTCCAACAGACCTTTTATTGAATTTGAAAAGTTAATTATAAAGTAGAAGACAAAAATGTTGAATAAAAAAGAACAAAAAAAATTTTTTTAAGAACAATAAGAGGGATTTCACCTACAAATATCAAAACAAGCTATAAAGTTCCACCAGCTAATATAATATGGTGACTGTGTGTTGGTCTTGGTAAGTGAAAAAACATAGATAATATAAAAAAACAGAAAGTCTACATTAAGATACATTTCATATGAAGAGATAATGTGATAAATCAGAGATCTGAACTCTTCTTTTTTTGAGAAAATGCTTCTGACTTGATAGTGGGTCTTGTTACAGACTGAAGACCTCACCTTGGTACATAAGGTGATCGTGGATCCAGAACTTCCCATCATGAACCAAGTGTTGTCTGACCTAATAGTCATAAGTTTGGGTGTGCAGGGATCTATCATCAAATGGAAATGATGTTATCATAGCTTTGTAAGATGTCAACTGGACTAGGCTGAGCACACTTCCCAGAATTCCCTTTCGTGTATGTTTCTGGTTACAGAGGGTCACAAGGGAGATTCTTGAGACATTTCGAGGGCTGAAAGGAAGGTGCAGCTGTTTGTAATGCACGTCGAGTTGTTGCTCATCTGTTGACTCACCTCGTTACATGAAGCAGCATCTGGCGCTGCAAACACTCCATCTTATTCTACATCTTCCTTTAGTTTCTCTGAGTCCTGGGCCAGGTATGTGTGTGTTTTACTTCCATGATAAAGGGTCATCAAAGTCAGAGGTTTCAGTTTGTCTTCACGAGGTCTCAGCTCACGCTCACAAGGTTTCAGTCTACTTGAGATCTTCCCTTCCTGACTACGAGCTCTGTGCGTCTGCAGGGACAACAGCCTTACGGAGACTGCTTAACCAGCTCCACGTGGCATGAGCACCATAAACTTCTACGGGTTCTTTTCTGGCTGCGTCCTGGTTGATAAGGGTGTATAAAAGACTGAGCTCAAGCAAATCCAGAAGGTAGAAATAAGATGTTTCTGGATTATGAACAGGTGCCCCTCAGACTCCTTTGACACCAACTCCAGTCCAATAATGGTGAAATTTTGGTGTGGGAATTCAGTGAACTCGTAATATACATAAACCCTTATAATAATCAAAGCACAGCAAATGTTCAGCAAATGTTCATCATTGGTATTTCCATTGTTGTCGCTGTTTTGTCTTTCCTGACAGATTGCCACAAAAAGTGGGGACCCTGTTCACCTCTGAGTCATAGTACCTGGTGCCTTGTAGACAAGCAACAAGCATTTGTTGGATGAATAGATAAATGAATGGATGAAGTGTGGAAGCTGGGACTGGAATCCAAGTCTTCTGCCTTTTCTTGTATTGTTTTCCCTCCTTGTAATTGTGCTTCTCAAACTGAGAGGAGTTTACCCCCAGGAGTGCATGTTAATATGCTCAGTTACTCCAAGCCCCAATACAGAGTTTACCTTCCTTGAGCATCCATTTTTTTCCAAAGATAAGCAATTTAAAGTGTTATCTTTACATTGGGAAGTAAAATGCAATATTCACCCAAATATTTTAAGCAACATGAGAGTAGAAGTAAAATGTCCTGCTGTGGCTGTGCCTCACCCCACCCCGACTCCCATCCCCATCCCCCTGCTCCGGTGCATCCCTTCACCGACAGACAGGGCAGCCGTACACAGCCGGGGATGGCACTGGCCACCAAAGTACTCTCAGTGCCATTATTTGCAATAATGATCTACACAACATAATTATCTCTAATTATGGGTAGCATCTTAGATCTTATTTTAATTAGATTTTGGTCCATATGTTAATGAGGATCATTTGGACTTTAAACAAAATTTGATATTACATTTTCTTTACTATTTGTGATTCTAAGTTTTTTTTAAAGATGGTTTAAAAAGAAAGGATAAGCTGTTAAACAAATTGTTTTTGTTTATTGCTTAACATTAATTTAGGCAGCCTGATAATAAATAGTAAGCCCATTAGTGGTGGCAAAACATGTTTGGCATCCTCCATTTCCCTATGTGGTCACTGAATTGGCTACTGGAGGAGATGCGTAAAGGATGGAAGAAAAGTGTCTAAGGAAGCGAGGGTTCTCGGCAGAAGCTCTGCTGGCATTTGGGATGGATACTTTGCGGGGGTGGGGGGAGCTGTCCTGTGCATCGCAGGATGTTTAGCAGCCTCCCTGGCCTCTACCCACTAAATGCCAGCAGGACCTCCTCCCCCTGATTGTGACGACCAAAAGTGTCTCCAGACAATGGCCAAATGTCCCCGGGGGGGATAAAACCACTGTAGTAGAGACAATAGAACAAGATGACAGGAGTCACGGGAGCTAATGTCTTTTTTATGTCGATACACATTCTATCTGGACACTTCTGTGGTTTCAAGAAGAAAGTTAATTCAGCTGCAGAGCGATTGCCCACAATAAAGCACAGCCCAGCCTTAGTGTTGCAAGAGTTGTTTCTAACCGAGCCAAAGAAAAGGTACAGGAAGTCTGCTTTTTCTGGTGCCTCTCACTAATCTTGGATGTGGATCTAAATTCCATTCCTTTTGAAAGAGGTCACTTGGAAGAACAGCTTACATTTTTTTTTCCCCACATGCTAGAAATTGTAGTAGATAAGGCCTTTTTCACACTCTTCAAAATGCCACACACAGCAGCCTATCCTGCAGTCTTCTCTGAGTTAAGAATCGTTTTCTTGGCTTTTACAACATTGGCCGGAAGTGCTGATCTGCTGGGTGTCTTGTATCAGGTGACACCTGAACCTACTCCTTAGAGAGACCAGGGCTGACCTAAGGGTCACTCACCTGCACTTCAGGGGCTGACCTCTTTGCATAAAGAGCCCGTGAACTCATATCAATGGTTTGTTAATTCAATTCCAACTGAATCTATTGTTGAAAACATCTATGACCCAAAAGTCAAGAAGTAAAATTAAAATCCAGTTATGAGGACGGCTGCCAAAGAAACTCTGCTCCATCAAAATTACTTTCACCTAGAAGATCTGCTTTTTTTTTTTTCATTGCCAAGAACATGTGGCATGGTCCACCTGTAGTTTCCTTTACATTCTGCTTCTATTTTCAGCTTTTACTTCAAACTTGAGGAATCCAACCTTTCCTTGGGGAACAGAAGGAATCTGCTTAATGAATATGAAGGAAGAAACAGAGGGATAACGTTTGGCAGGAGAAGTGTCAGAGCCTCGTCCACTAAACGGACACTCCCCTGTGTCTCATTCAACAGGATTTTTCCCACAAAAAATGTTTTGTACCTAGTAATCTAGAAAATAAAGCAACAACACATGTATTAGATATATTTTTCAAGAAGATCCTGTTTTGTTTTGTTTTTAAAAAAAAGCCACTGAGCTCGTTCCACTGAATTCATCTGAAGATTACTCTGGTTCTATGCCTGTTTTTAAAAAATAAAACTCATGTTTACCTTTTCTCTTTCTGTAACATGGTCCAATGTTGGGAAGCTGACGTTGTCAATTTTTCTATTTTACAAAAAAGGAAACTTTTATAAAGACTCGATCAGGGGCATCACTCTAACTCTAGTTCAGTTCTCCAAACTCCTTCTCCCACAGTTATCCTCATGTGATTCATACAATCTCTCCATCACTCTGAATGTTATGCTAACACCATTATTAACCATTGCATGTGCTTTCTGAATGGCTCTATTTTCCAAATGAAGAGCATACATTGGAAATAAAAATTCAAGGATTATTCTTTGACAAAGATAACAAACGTCCATCATTGTAAATCTTTATCTGAAAGAAATATGTAAAATTTAAAAATTTTATATTCAAATTACCTTGTCTGCTATCCAATGAGTTAAATAAATACATGACTGTTCAGGTAAAATGTGCAACGACAAGGGGGAATCGTGGTGAAATATCGATTTGATTTTTCCATGAAAACCTTACAAAACCTACTTAAGGAAAATTGGTCTTCAGTGGGAGATTATTTGAGAGCTTAGGACAAAAGTAGGTTAAAACGATCTTAATGTATAAGCCATCAGATAGGTCTGGCTTTTGTAAGAGAATTTATTGGTGCATCAGGAAACTAGAGGCATAAATGTGTGCATGGAATCAGCAGTGAACTGAATAGCAGAAATCTACAGCAAGGCTCAAGGGGGAGTGGAATTCTTTCTGAGCAAGAATGTGGGCTATTTGAGTCATTCTGACACGAGGCAAATAGTAGACACAGATCTAACTGCTTTATCCCTTTAACTCCAACGTACAGGTCTGTGTATGAGTCTACTCATAAAGGAAAACTCTCCAATTGTCACATCGTCTTTCAAGTGAGTGGAAGAAAAGATGCTTTGATTTTTTTAAATTATTTTTATTGCTCTCTTCAGAGGTTGGGAACTCAGAGCAGAGCCACAAATACTCAACACGCTTGAAATCTCAGGCGTTAGATATAATAAGACATTAAACACAAAGCACTGGCCTCAAAAATGAGAAAGTGTCTGGGTCACCACATCATTTGTCTTGACCTCAATGTTGCCAAGAGATGGCAACGTTGGCACAAAACCCAGAAATCATGTCCCTCTCATGCCCTCCGTTCCCAAAGTCTTGACTCAAGAATGATGAGTAAGAAGATGCTGAACTAAACAGTGAAAAAAAAAAAAAAAAAAAGCCTTTCAAAAGGCCTGGTCAACTAAGGTCAAGGGAGAAGTTAGGGAAACAAGACATGATATTTTTGAAAATCTACAGGTATGTCTCAGAAAATAAAAATCAAATGACTCAGTGATACAGTTTAAAAAATATACTCAAAACCTCTGTTAAAGAACAAAGCGGAATGCCAGTAAAAAGAGAATGTCAAAATGGCTGATGAATGTGTTTCATTTCCCACTTGCTTTACAGAATGCACTAGGGGTGCCAGTGCCTTTGAAAGTCTAGCGTCTCCTGGCCAGAATCCCCATGCCCAAAGGAGCATGACATTAAATAGAGAATTAAAAACACCGTGAAAGATGGAGAGAGACCACGGAAGAAAGGAAGAGGTTTATATTTTAGTACTTTAGTGGCACTTTTTCCTGCTTTTTGAAAAGGAGGTTCTGCATTTTTATTTCACACCAAGCCCAGCAGATAACGTAGCCAGGCTTGCCTAGAACATTCGAAAGCAAAGCTCCCCCACAGACAGTGATCCGTGTTCAAGGGATTTCAGGGAGATGAAGGGTCCACGCACAAAGCTGGAAGGGACCCAACAGGAGATTCACTGGTCTCCCAGAGACTGAATCTTGAAACATATTAATGAAGACAAAATTCTGACTATGTATTCATATAATGCATATGATGCATGTAATGCATAAAACAAACTGCCAAGCCCCAGATAAAGTCCTGGTCGTATTTTCTGAGGCATCCCTCCGAAAGGCTAACGCAGATATCTACCCTAGACTCTTGAGTCTCGCAAACTAATACATTCTCTTTGCTGCTTAAACAAATCTGAGTCGAGCTCCTGCAACTTTGAATTGAAAGAGTCCTGAACTGTACAGAGCTCTGAGGTTGGTGGCGGCTGGGAAGGGTGACTCCCAGCCTCACGCCTCTCGCCTCACCCCTCACCATGCCGGAGTTCTCGTAAGTTTCAAGAATGGGGCTTGGTAGAGGGGATGCCCAATACATCAGATCAGGCTGGGACCCTGGATTCCCGTCTCACATTGATTGAAGGTTATACTCAAAGGAAAATTTAAGTTAATGTAAAGTTTGTTCCAAAATCCACCACGAATAATAAAAATAGACAAGACAGGAGGCCAGCTTTGATAGGAAGGTAATCCTACACAACTGGTTCACTGGAAATTAAAAGGAAAAAGGAGTTTCTAAGCAGTCCTTTCAGTAATAACATTTACGGGAAGAGGCGCTCCACTCGTGAGGAAGGGTGCACTCTGAATTTTATAAATGATTCACAATTTATAGTAGTAGTTTCAAGGCAATCTTGGATGGAACAGGAAAGAGTAAATTGCTCAGTCCAGAAAACAAAAATTATGACTGCTTTGCCTGCGAGATGGCTGGAGGGCTTTGCCGTTTGGGTTATGGACTCTGCTTTGGGATTTGGACTGTATACTGACACATCGTTGCTGAAAATAATTCCAAAGGCAAAAGTCTATTCTTATTTGGGTCCAGAGTACCTTTTTTTTTTTTTTTTGATAGCAAAACTCACTATTGCAAAGAATCTGTGACGTGCTTTTTTACATCGTGATCTCCTTTGTTAATGCTAATGTATATACTGTGCTAGGCACTGTGCTAGATGCTTACACATACTTTATCCCATTTAATTTTTATGTCTCTTAAGAGATAAAGTAGACGACCGCTCCCATTTTACAGTAATTGAGATTCAGAGGTTAGATTTATTACCCAACATCTCAGGGAAAACTAGCAAGTCCAGGACTCACCCAGGTTTGTCTGACTGCCCACACTGTCAATTTCGTGTTACGCAATTTCTCACAAGCCAGAGAGGTCCGGGATGAGCACAGCTTCCAGAGAAAATATGTGAAAAAGGGAGGGGAGCTACGCACTGCAGACCAACACTAACCGTATGCTGTCATTTTAAAAATTCATACGCTCTTTTTCTCAATTTATAAATAGAGAGTAATATTACCATCCTTACTCCATTCTCTTGACTTTGATTTCCCAAAAGACAGCATCCTTGTGGTTCAAACTAGAAGTTTATTTGGTCACACTCGAAGGAAGTTGAGGGGAAAAAAAGGCTAAAAATTATTTTATTTCAAGAAATTTGTTTTGAAAGAATAGTCTTAATAAAAACCCAGACTATACATACTGAGTATAAACTTTTGCCTTGTGTGTGTATTGCATAAATGTCACATCATGTTAATGGAAACGCTGAGCATTTTACAAATGCCTGGAAGTAATGGAAACTGTGTTTGACTGTCATAGGACACGGGACTCTGAATCAAGGGTCTGCTATGTACTATGCAAGCTTTACGCCATTTTTCAAACTGGTCTTTGCCTGCCTGGGTTCTTCTAATTAATGCACTATTTCTAGTAAGCAAAAAAAAAAAAAGAACGAGTAGTATTTTCACCTTTGTTTCAATTGAAAACCTTAACCAAAAACGCCACAGGGGACTGAAACAACAAGGTGAATTTGTCATGCAGTCACATTTGAACCCTTTGCCGCCCCTCCCAGCGTGAAATAAAGGAAACAAGCTTGAACACTAGAGGGCAACATTGTTCCTCAAAAACACACGCAAAGGAAAAACTAGGGATGTATAAAATTCCTCAGTATTTTTTTTTCTTCCCTTTAAGAAGACTCCTTTCCAATATACACACTTTGATGAATTTGGAGGCATGCATATTCCCAAGGTGATAAACAGTGTCACCTCCAAAGTTTCCTCCTGCCCTTCCCCACCCCCAGCCTTTTTTTTTTTTTTTTTTTTTTGTGATAAGAACTTAAAGTGAGGTCTACCCTCTTGACAAGTTTCCAAGTGCACAGTACAGCATGGTTAACTATCGGATCCGTGCTGTAGAGCAGATCTCCAGAACTTGCTCATCTTGTACAACTGAAACTTCATGCCTGTTGAACAACTTTCCCCATCTACTGTGCCCCGGCAACCACCCTTCTACTCAGGCACTGAGCTGACTGTTTTCAATACCTCATGTAAGTGGGATCAGGCAGCATTTGTCCTGTGCTTGGTTAATTTCACTAGGACAGTGTCCTCCAGTTACATCCAGGTTGTCTCCAGTGGCAGGATTTCCTTTTTTTTTTTTTTTTTTTTTAAGCCTGAGGAATATTTCACTGTGTGTATAGACCACATTTTCTTTATCTGTTCATCTGTCAGTGGACATCTAAGCTGTTGCCACCCCTCGGCTACTGTGAATATTGCTGCAGTGAGTGAGCCTGGGAGTGCAGCTATCTCTTTGAGATGCTGATTTTCACTCTTTGGGGTGTACACTTCCTGGATCCTAGAGTCACTCTGTGTTTCATTTTTGGAGGAAACTCCATACTGTTCTCCGTTGCCACATTTCCCAGACGCTGTGGACGATCGGCCTCGGTTCCTGGCGCTGGCCAAACCCTCTCCTCATCTGCCACTTCCCGGCACCTCTTGTCTGTTCCAAAACATGCCTTTAGCTCTTTCTGAAAATCACCTTTTTTAGGAAAGACTTTCCCTCGCCACCCTGATAAAAATTACAACCGTAGGCCATATTCCTCCTCCATGCATTATGTTGCTTTTTACTTATCTTCATGTTTTTCTTATAAACTATATTTTTCTAGTAGAAAGTAGGCTCCACACATGCCAGTAATTTTGTCTGCTTCATTCACTTCATACTAAACTCGGAAAATTCTCTCTTTTACAAAACCAGGGGTTAGAGAAGGGACTGCCAGGTAACGCTCACCACGTGTATGTGAAGACGCCTCCCTTTGGGGAAGCGTTCCTATTCTCCAGTGGCACCAGGAAATAATGCGTTACATTCTGCATATTCCACCTTAAACTCAACACGTCCAAAACCAGACCTCTTATCTTTTCTATCTTCTGGGCTTTCTGACTAGGTTGGGAAAAATTACTAGCAAACACCCAGAGACACATCTAGAAGACATTCCACCCTTATCACGTTCATCTCCCTTCACTTTGAATGTGTGTTTAGTTGCTTTGCATCTTGGCCTGACTTTAGTTTAGTGAGAGCAGGAACCTGATTTCTCTTCCCCACCGTCACGTACTCCACGCCTGGCATGGTGTCGGTCACGTGGTGGGAGTTTAATAAACCCTCATTAGACACATGTCACTGAATACACTCTAGATTCCTCCCTTTCTCTCATTCCTCATTTTCCAAGAGTCATCAAGCCCCTGATTCTATTCCTGCATGGCTCTCTAATCACCTCTTCTTCCTGTCTCCAACTTTGTCCATCACCTCCTCCCCATTGAGCCTCACTTCCCCAACCAGGCCAAAAGCAATCATGTTTCCCATTCCTCAGCAAGCCCTGTCCTGCCTCCACACCCTACCTGTGCTCTGCCCTCCACCTGGAGCCCTCCCGCCCACCTGTCCCGGTCTGCTTCATCAGCTCCTGCTCATGTTCCCATGGTACCGGGACAAACCTCTGACAGCCCACGTCGCTGCACGAGGACGCTCTGTTCCCTGTCCTTCCCCGCATGGGCCTCAAGGGCAGGAATTCTCTGTTTCCTCTTTGTGTCTCAAGAGCCTCACTTGGCCCCTCTGCCACGGCAGGCCCTTGAAGAATATTTGCTGAAGTGTAGCTTGAGAACACACCTTCATTTATGAGTCTACATTTTTACCCCACCCTGCTTTTAGTTTCCTTTGTTCCTCTGCTTTTAATGCTTATGAAGTATTGAATTTTTACCTTCAAAATGACTTTAAAGAAGTTTTTTAAACTTTTTAAAATTAAAAAAAATATATTTATTGACGTGTAGTTGACTCAATGTTAGTTTCAGGTGTACAGCAAAGTGATTCAGATATACATATACATACTTATATATATTTTTTCTTTTCAGACTCTTTTCCGTTATACGTTATTACAAGAAATTGGATATAGTTCCCTGTGCTATGCAGTAGAAGTACACATCAAAATTTTATTGTAATAACTGGGTTGGGAAAACTGAGAACCAAGAGTTGACTGGATTTCCAGTCAGCTTACCAACACGTGAGGTTTCCTGGACTGGAAAAGTCAAGAGCGGAGGGGGAGATGCACTGAATTCTCCTTGCCCGGAACGACACTGCCCCACAGACAGTGCTGCCCATCATCCTGGCAAAGGGAGAATTGGTACCCATGTTTCTCACTCAGGATGCCTGCTATGGGCTGAATTTGGTCTTCTCCAAAATTCATCGGTTGAAGCCCTAACCTCCAGTCTCTCAAAATGTGACTATATTCAGAGATAGGATCTTTCTAGGGGTGATTAAGTTAAAATGAAATTATGAAGGTGGACCCCAATTCAATATGACTGATGTCCTTGCAAGGAGAGGGTTTTTGGACACAGACACACACAGAGAGATCATGTAAAAACAAAGGAGAAGACAGCCATTAACAAGCCAAGAACAGGGGCCTCAAGAAAAACCAACCCCATCGACACCTTGATCTCAGATTTCCAGCCTCCAAATCTGTTGAAGCTGCTCCATCTATGGCACTTGGTTACAAGAATATTCATGCATCAGTCCTGCTATATGTGTGCCTTTTGCAACAGTGGAATCTTAACGTGCACGTTGTTTCCCAGTGGCGCTTTCAAGTAACAGCAGGTGAGCTGTTTCAATGCTGAGCATTTTTAATGGCCCAATAGCTTTTTTGGTTCTGACAAAACTTCATACAATCTCTTCTTAAAGAAGCCATGCCTTGTCTTTGCAGTACATTTTAAAACACAGTTGAACTCAGTAATGTCATTTTTTAAAATCAAAGCACAGTTGATTTTTGATGTGTTAATTTCTGGTGTACAGCATAGTGACTCAGTTCTACATATATATGTATCCTTTTTCATATTCTTTTTAGTTATAGATTATTACAAGATAATGACTATAATTCCCTGTGCTACACAGTAGGACTTTGCTGTTTATTTATTTTCTACATAGGCATTTGTATCTGCGAATTCCAAACTCCTAATTAAATTAGGAATCATCTCATTTTGAAAAGAGCTCCGTGGGGACCTCATGCCCATCAATCCATCTCCCTAATTTCACTTTCCAAGTTAGGAAGGAAGAAAGGAGCTCAGGCCTTGACACCTCAAACTCCTCCTGCCCCCTCCTCCTCGGCCCTTATCTTCCTTCCACCTCCCTCCATCCGTGTCCATCATGGAAATCCAATGCTTCCCCATCTTTATGAGAAGCACAAACATGTAAATTCCTCGAATGCCTTAGGCCTCCAGTGATTCTATTTGTAAATATTCCGGGAAGAAAAAGCATGGCCCCTAAAGTAGCTTGGAATTCGCTTGGAGCTGGTTTGCAGATCGGCGGTGGGGAAGCGGAGATACCGCGCGGCTTGTTCTCATACGCACGCATTGTTTTGCATTTGGGTTTGGTTTCTAAATTAGAGTGCAGACTCTTATAAACATGTTTTGGGCCCCACGTAGGGCTTCGCTGATGGAAGGCACGATACTGAAGTGGGTGCGAACTCGAGCTTTGATGGCTACCAGACCTCCGTTCAAATCTCAGCATCTCTACCGACAAACCATGACACGTGTCCCGGGCAGATTTCTCTCTCAGCCAGTTTCCGTATCTGGACGTCTGTAACGTGTCCAGATTTGCAACACCTCTCAAGGGCTTGTGGGGAAGAAGAACAAATGAAACACAAGATATTTAGGGTGGTGCCTGATACACAGTAGAGATTAGCGAAAAAATTTTAAGATATTTTATTGCCGTGGCCCCAATACATTTCTGTAAGGAAATCCCATACTCTGAGTGGAGGTTCATATCTTAGATGTATAAAGCAAGCTGGCTGAGGTCCTGTTTTGTCCTACTTTTCGCTGCTTGATTGGGGAGAAGAACTGGACCTAAAAAATAAAGTTGATAAAAAGGAGGCTGCAATATGAGCACAGAAATTAAATTACTCTTTATTGTTGCCACAAGGACATTTCAGTGGAGGCTTTTTAAATCTTCTACTCAATAGATATCTTTTTATGAGCAAATAGTTTAGCTGCTGATATTAGGTTTTATTTATCCCTTCAGTGAACATTGCAGGGTTTTGGAAAGTAACTGTGGACAGGGGCAGAGAGTTCCTTGGGTCCCAGGCCATGGGAGCTGAGTCACCACAGAGAAGGCTGAGCTGAAGGGTCTCTTCTTGGCTGTCAAGTGGGCATTTCCACTATTATTATATAAAGTCACCTATTTCTGTATAGTTAGGGGGAACAACAGTTTCAAATAAAGGCACTCTTCTCTTACAAAACTTTACCTCAGTATTTTAAGGACTGGAATAATTTTGTGCATCATTGCAATGTAAATCATTCTTTTTTTTTTTTTTTTTTTTTTTTTTAGCTAATTTGAGCTTTCCTGGAGGGGGTGTGGAATTACACATCACACTTCTTTGCTCAAAAAACCAAGTCATCTTTGCTGCTTTTTTATTTTAACTTAGATCTCCTTTCTCAAATTCACATCATGGTTTTGCAGGATTCTGCACCTTTCCTCCAGGCCTCAGCAAACCACCTCTGATTATCGCATCAAGCGCCTGGCTCTGACCTGGGATTCCCCCTACCCACCTGCGGACGTGCCTGGTTGGTCTAAACATTCCACCCATAACTCTCAGATTTCCTAAGAGCATCTTGCACAGAAAAACTGAAGGCCACTTGGGCCTTGAGCCAAGACAGCTTTTCCTCTGGAATCACACTGAACCAGCATAACTCTTGGCCATCTCTGTTAAGCAATTTTCTGTGTCTCTCTCCTCTTTGAAGGTGAATTAGGGAATGATGTGTTAAGGTAGTATTTTCTCTGAGAGGTAAGGAAAGAGAAGCCTTTGAAGAAGACAGGCTTTTATTACTGAGAAATTACTTGGGGCTTCCCTCCGCCCTCCTCCCTGCCTCCCTGCATCACTGCAGCAGGCAACAAGAACCCAATACTGCCAAAATCCACTGGCCAAATGGAACCACAGCGCTTCCTGACACGCCAAACACTCAGCCCTCCGATGACGCAAGATCCTGGTGCAATTTAGTCATGCACAAACAAGAGTGGCCCTTGACTAGCTTTTCTTGCTTGGATTCCAAGTATCACCACCTATACCGTACCAGGCCTGTAATGGTGACGACAGTGCTCATTCCTTTGTCAATTGAGGTAGCAATCATCTCTCTTCTTTTTTAATTGAGGTATAGTCAGTTTACAGTGTGTCAATTTCTGGTGTACAGCCTAATGTTTCAGCCATACATGTACATACATATATTCCTTTCTGTATTCTTTTTCATTATAGGTTACTACAAGATATTGAATATAGTTTCCTGTGCTGTACAGAAGAAATGTGTTGTTTATCTAGTTTATACATAGTAGTTAATATTTGCAAATCTCAAACTCCCAGTCTATCCCTTCCCACCCACTTTGCCCCAGTAACCATAAGTTTGTTTACTATGTCTGTGGATCTGTTTCTGTGTTGTAGATGAGTATATTAGTGTCTTCTTTTTTCTTTTTTTGATTCCACGTATGAGTGCTATCATGTGGTTTTTTCTTTCTCTTCCTGGCTTACTTCACTTAGAATGATGATCTACAGGTCCATCCATGTTGCTGCAAATGGAATTATTTTATTCTTTTTTATGGCCGAATAGTATTGCATCTTATAAATATACCACCGCTTCTTCATCCAGTCATCTGTTGATGGACATTTAGGCAGTTTCCATGTCTCAGCTCTTGTATATAGTGCTACTATGAACATTGGAGTGTGTGTATCTTTTCAAATTAGAGTTCCCTCGAGATATATGCCCAGGAGTGGGATTGCCGGATCATATGGTAAGTCTGTTTTTAGTCCTTTAAAGAACCTCCATACTGTTTTCCTTAACAGCTGCACCAAACTACATTCCCACCTACAGTGCAGGAGGGTTCCATCTTCACTACACCCTCTCTAGCATTTATCGTTTGTGGACTTTTTAATGCTGGCCATTCTGACTCGTGTGAGGTGATACCTCACTGTAGTTTTGGTTTGCATTTCTCTGACAGTTAGTGATACTGAGCATTATTTCACGTGCCTATTGGCCATTTGTATGTCTTCATCAGAGAATTGCTTGTTTAGGTCTTCTGCCCATTTTTGGATTGGGCTGTTTGGTTGTTTTTGTTATTAAGTTGTATGAGCAGTTTATATAGAAATTAAACCTTTGTTAGCTGCATCATTTGCAAATATTTTCTCCCATTGCATAGGTTGTCTTTTTGTTTTTCTTATGGTTTCCTTTGCCGTGCAAAGGCTTGTAAGTTTAATTAGGTCCCACTCTTGAACAAGATTGATTCTTGTTCAAATTGTGCTGATTACAACAGGAACAAAGATGAATAAGCAGTATCCATGGTCATCCATCAATAACTCACAATCTAATGGCGAAAAGGACAATTCCAAAACAATATGGAAACCCAGTAACCAGCATTCACAAGGGAGCTTCTAACCCAGAAAACAAGAGGAGGAAGCAAAGACCTCTTGAAAAATCAGTGCCTGAATTGAATGTTATACTTGAAATCTCAGGGATCTAAAGAGATCGAAATATTTTTAGATGCTCATTTGTTCCACAAACACCCTCAGGTCCCATTGGAAAATGGGCTCCAGAGCTGTGACTTCTTTATGGAATTAAATGTCGTCCATTTGCTTTTACTTCTTCTTCTCGTAGGAATGAGGCCGTAAATTCTGCTCACAAAATAGGTATTTCTCAACTTTCAAAACTTTGGTTCGGAAAACGTCTATTTCCTGCTCAGTTAAACGAGGCTCCCGCCAATGCTGGCTCTCACTCTTCTGCCAAAGCCATTATACATGTGGGCTGTGATGTCTGGACAGACTTTAAATAGGAACGTTGAATCCCAACGGGTGTGTCTTGATGTGATAATTGCTTTTGGGACAGGTTATTGTGCATGGCTTTCAGTCCAAGGCATTCAGCTTAAAATACATTTTGCATATCGTGCAAATCACTTGGAAAAAAATCCTTGGTGAACTGCCTATAAAATTCCTAGCACAGGCTAAGTCATATCCTCAAGTATTTCATTTTTCCATTGGACCCAACTTCCCAAACAGTTAAAAAAAATAGAGACTTTAATTAACGGCAAATTTTATTACTCTCATTCTAACGGTGGAGAAACTGAGACACTAAAATGAGTCATCCACAGCTGCAGAAAAAGTTAGATGCAAAATCTATTGGTAGATTCTAGTTCAGATTTCCATTCATTAGATGTTGCATCTTCTTACATTCCCTTTCAATAAGATATTTTTCCCTGTTTGTGATATAATGAAACAAATCTGTAGAAGTGAATGCAAAAAAGAAAAAGTAAAGCATTGAGATGGATGTCAGGATTGTCCTGTCACTGTGCTTTGATTATAGAGTGCATTTTACACGGACACCATGTCTTTAATTTTTTTATCCTTCTGACATCGTATCTAGGTTATCCCTCAATATAGTGTATTGGAGGCCATAAACTAAACTCATTTCTGTTCTCCATGAAGTACATTCTATGGCTATATTGATACTGTTAGTCTGCTCTTATGCTAATATATTGCTCTATTAATTTATTTTTTGTTCATAGTCCATACCAGTGAATATTCACCAAGAAATACATGGTCAATTTGAGAAATGGTTTGCACCCCAATGTTCATTAGCTGCATTATTTATAATAGCCAAGGTATAGAAGCAACCTAAGTGTCCATTAGCAGATGAATGGATAAAGAAGACTTCATGTGTGTATATATATACAAAATGGATACTACTCAGCCATAAAAAAAGAATGAAATTTTGCAATGTGAAACAACATAGAGGGACCTGGAGGGTATTACGCTTAGTAAGATAATTCAGACAGAGAAAGACAGATAACCTGTTATCATTTATTGAACTAGTGAATATAACAAAAAAGAAACAGACTCACAGATCTAGAGAACAAACTAGTGGTGACTAGTGGGGAGAGGAAAGGGGGAGGGGCAAGATGGGGTAGGAGAGTGAGAGGTACAAACTACTATGTATAAAATAAATACACTAAACAAGGATATATTGTACAGCACAAAGGATATAGCCAATATTTTATAATAACTTTAAGTGGAGTATAATCTATAAAAATTTTGTACCACTATGTTGTACACCTGAAAGTAATACAAAATTGTAACTCAATTGTGCTTCAATCAAAAAAAAAAAAAATTTAGTACCCGTCATTGGAAATATCCTTTGACTGTTGAGTATTGAGAATGTTTTTCTTGGTAAATATTCACTCCAGAAGACAATTAATTATAAGTAAGTTAATAGGCAAATCCTTTGTGGGAGGACTGCCCAATGATCAGATATAAGCCCTGATAATTCTGGTTCTTGCTGTGACCCAGAAATCGAAGCATTTCCAAAGGCAGGGAAACACTCTCCCCAGATAATGGAATTGTGGGCACTTCCCAGCAGGGCGCCCTCCTCTTCTCAGCAGCTGTTTCATTGACTCAACACATGGATGCAGGTGCCTGAGCCAAGTCAAAGTGCAGCCTCTTACCCTTTGGAGAGTGCCAGCCGCTGGTGGTGGCAACACTAATACATCCACGTTCCAGTTTCATCCGGTCCTCCTACGTGCCAAGCCCCGAGCCACACCCTAGGAATAGAGAACACAATAGACACAGTCTGGTGGGAGACATAGTCAACAAATGCAAAATGTGCAGAGAACTATGAGAACACGTAATGAAGGATGCAAACTAAACTGGAAAATTAAGAAATTAGGCAACTACGTGGAGAAAGTACTTCATCTAAGAACTGGTTCGCAAACTTGGCTGCACATTGAAATCACGTGGGGAGCTTTCAAAAATCCTTTTCCATGGGTCTCACCTCCAGAGATTCTGATTAAACTGGTATGGGATGATGCCTGGGCATCAGAATTTTTTACAACTCCCTAAGCAATTCAAACAGGTGGCAAAGTTTGGGACCCCAAGTCTATGGATAAATAAGTAAGAGGGAGTCCAGTGAAGATGGTCCTAGTGGAGACAACAGTATGTACAAAGGCCCTGGGGTCTGAAGGAGCTTAGAACATTCTGGAAATGAAGCACCTGGAGTGTAAACAGGAGGCCTGAAGGGGCAGGAGCTGGATCACATATGGCCTTGCTAAGTTAGGCTGCAGATTTCACACTATTTGGTAAGAGCAGTGGAAGCCACTCTGTGGCTTGAGATAAGGAAGTAAAATCATCAGACTTGTTTATAAAAGGCAGCTCCGACTGCAGGGCAGAGAGTTTGTTAGGGGTGGTATGATATTAACCAAGCCTCTCTCTATGTTCCAGGAGCTCAGAGCTATAGGAAGAGCAGGATGATAGAAACAGGAACAGGGTTGCAGTCATGCCAAGCAAAGGAGAAAGGAGTTGGGCTCTCCGAGCTGACCCTGGGCAGTGGGAGAATCTGATTTTCTTTCACATAAGCCACTGTGAGTCCAACTCCCTCCCATTACACGGTCCTCTATCCTCTAATCAAAATTCTTCACCTTTCCCATCCTCAGCCCCTCCAGCAGCAACCCCAGACTGTGCTGAACGAGCAGGGACAAGTCACAGAGAAGAAAGAGCCCTGAGAGAGATTTCTGTTACCTATGGGGACCCCCAGAGCCCTGAGAATTGAAAATGAAAGCCAGGTGCCCTCTGCAAGGACCAGAGGTGCATCCTTGGGGGGGGAGAGGGGCTACTCTCAAACCTCCACCATCCACAGCCGCCCTCCAGACAGGAAGAGCCATTGGCCACCATCTGAAACTTCTCTGGATGCCTCATGTGAGCAAGCTTGCCAATGGCGGCAACACAATATACTGTGAACCAGCCACTCCTTTCTTCCACAATATGTGACAAATTAGAAACGAGTTTACACTACTTTCCATTCTACCCCAGATTTGCTATTGAACCTTAAGACATAGGCTTCTTAACTCATTATTTTCCATCCACAAAATGAATCTTTTGATAACTTGGGAGGGAAGCAGAAAACTCTAATCATTGGATGACTTCAGCATTCAAAGAAATTAAAATAGAAATCCACAAAATCTAAAAAAAATTATTTTAATAGTAATCTAGTCATAACCCTTCAATATTCATTCAATATGAGCCAGAATCTATGCATACATATCTCACCCAACACTGCCACCTCCTCCATGAGTAGGATAGTATTATCTCCATTTCGTAGAAGAGGAAACCGAGGTTCTGAGTGGAACCATAATTTGCCCAGGGACACAGGAGGAATAATTGGCTGGCTTGTGCCTTGAACCCAGCTCTAGTCTGACCCTGCAGCACCCATTCTCAATCAGTATGCCCCACTGGTTCCCTCGCTGTTGGTTCTTTCTCAGTTTGGGAAAAATTCTGAGCTCCACCTACTCATAGTATCATAGCAGAGATGCTTCTGATGGTACCAACATGAAAACCCCTGAAAATTTAATGTCAGTGAGACAAGGAAATACCTAAAGCCTCTAAATACCAGGTATGTAACCAAGGCCAGTTACTTGAGCGCTCTGTCTGTTTCCTCACCTGCAAAATGGGAAAGTAAGAATAAAATCTACCTCACTGGTCTTGTGAGGATTGACTAAAAGGATTATAAAAATAAACTCATCTACAAAACAGAAACAGACTTGCAGACACAGTAAACAATCTTATGGGGGGAGAGGGGGTGGAAAGGGATACATTTGAGAGTTTGAGATTTGTAAATATTAGCTACTATATAGAAAAATAGATAAAAAACAAATTTCTTCTGTGCAGCACAGGGAACCAAATTCAGTATCTTGTTATAACCTTTAATGAAAAAGAATGTGGAAATGAATAATATGTATGTATATGCATGACTGGGACATTATGCTGTACACCAGAGATTGACACATTATAACTGACTACATTTCAATTTAAAAAAATTAAAACAAAACATAGCACTTACTACAGCCTATCATGTTAGTGTTCAATAAATTATTGATTATTAGTATTATTACTATTATTATAATAGTTTGTACATTTCTTCATCTTTTTACCCCAGTTGTGCAGCACCTTTAACTTTCAAAGTGGAAAGTGGCCACAAAATTAGATAAAAGACTATAAATAGAGTTCCGTCAGCCGTGCTTGGGCAGTAATTTGATGGAGGTGGGGTCCTGGGGAGTGAAGAAAGGCAGCTCTGCCCATCACCACTAGGTGGTGCTAATATATTACAACCACCCACAAAGCTTTTCCTATAAATTTCACAATCAAAAATGATGCGCCTGAGGGCTGGCTGGCGCCAGAGCATTATGGTCTAAAAGTTGCCTATTATTCTACTTCTGGCACAGGGACTCTACAGTGTTACTTACATTAGGCCATGCATGACCCCGAGAGAAAGACAGGGATTGTATTCTAATGGCTGTATTTTAGATAGAAGACAATTTTAAATAGCTGTCTTTTGATTTCATAATGAGGTCACACAGTCAACAGCAGAAATCTACATTTTTTGCTCAGTGTAAAAGGTAATGAATTATTGCTGTAAAAGAATGACTTGATACAGAGATTAATAAAGACTCTTAGACAAGAGTTTTACAATTAATTGGTTCCTGGATTAAGAAAACTCACATGACCTCCTGGAATTAAAATGTCCTCACGGGCTCTAACTGAACAATAATTACGGTCAATTTTCTCTGCCTAATTTTAAAAGTCAATTCCTGCCTTTTCTCAAGTTTCCCATCTCAACAATACCCAGTTTCACCCACAGATGGAAGCCCTGAACACAGTGTCAGGCTTGTTTCCATGGAAGGGTCATTCAAGGATTCCAGTTGGTTGCCACATAGTCTGGGTGATGAAATGCTGTTGCTTCCTGGGAACCACAGGTGGGCAAGGCTTTGGCATTCTGTGTCCCACGGGACAGAGGACCTGGCTCCTCTGAGTTGCATGTCTTCCTCCTCCAAATGGAAAAGTTCTCTCTACACAACCGTCGTCAGCTGATTTCATGCAGGTGTTCTGCTCTCTCACTCGCCCGTATTCCAAAGGGATGCGGCAGGGAGCTATTTGCCAAAGGGGAAATATTATGTTATTTTCTATTTTCATAGCCAAAAACAATTTCAAAGGGACCCTGCTTTTAATTTCTTGTTTTAATTTCCATTTGGGCAGGCTATGTAGCCCTTGAAAACTGTATCACTGAGGACTCCAGAAACAAAGGAGAAAGGCCTACCTGTGCAACCCTGGCCTGATTCTGACAACGCCTACGATCTGAATTCCTCCCACATTTTAATCTTCCAGCTCACAGCCCATTTTACATGCATTGTCTCATGTTGGTCTACACACCAACGCTGTTGGAAGACAGCCAGGCAATGGCTGTCGCCTCTTGTCGATGCATAGAATCTGATTTGTCCAAGAGTTAACGAGTGATACAGTTGAGACTCAAACCCAAGTCTTCATGAAATGTTGCTTTGTGATTCCAGCTTTGCACTTCAGGCACCGCTTCTCAATCACTCCTGCTCATTTGGTATTCATCACCAACTGCCTTCAGTTCTTCATGGGTATATACGGTCTCTGTCCAACTAAATATTAAGTTTATAGACAGTGACTATGTCTAATAAGCCTATTGCTCCCACAAAGCCTTAAACACGCAATAAGTAGTAATTAAAGTCTTGATCATGTAAAGAATAAGAATAATACAGGTATTTTATTTATATGCACTTGAACCTAAATAAAACCTATTCTGAATGCTTAGGTTCTCCTTTAGCATAAGGGAAAAACACATCAGGACTGAAAGATGGACAATCTTTTCAAATTCATTTTAAACGGAAAAAGTATGTCAATTTAGGGCAGACTCATTTCCTATTCTATATCCCTTATGGGTTTAGGTTATAATTTTGATGACAGCAAAGAGACTGGGGTGTTTTTCTGTTTTCCTTTGCTAAATGACATGATTTGGGTACAAGTAAAATTGTGTTTCTGTGGGTTTGCCTCCATATTTACTCTCTGCCTGACTCCCATTTTCCAGTGTTTCATAGTCTGGAGAGGAAGTGTGGTCTGGTGGTCAGAAAAACAGTTTGGGAGGCTAGAGTCGTGGCTTCTATTCCTGTCTGGTTTCCTGACTCATCATGAGATCCTGGAGAGTCACTTAAGCACAGTGGGCTTCAGTTTATCTGCTCTTTCCCCTGCCAAGGGATGGTGCTCAGAAGTAATCAGATCATCTGACAATATGAAATGAGAAATACGTTTGGCTCTAAAAAGAAATAATACCATTTGAATACAAGTCTTCGTGATAAGGGAAATATTGGCTATGGAGGAAAAACAGGATCCTCTAACTCTACCAGCTGAAAAGAGTCATCATAGTCATCTTCTAGGAAGCGTTGGTTCAGCTGGTTATGGGTCTGGACTGAGATAGTGTCTGGTAGACAATTTACAATGGGAAGAAAATCAAAGAACTAAGAATCTAGAGGGGAGGAGTATCAGGAATTTGCCCCTGGCCTCCAGAAGGAAAGAAGTAACTCAACAGAAGCACTCAAATTTCACTTGGGGGTCACACTCTTTGGCGAACCAACAGACCTTCTTGGGAGTCCCCAGTGGGTCAGCCTACAAACTTGAGCTACTTGTAATGCTGGTTTCTCTTCACCCTTCATTCTCCCCATGCTGTCCTTCTTCAAGAAGAAAAGCTATGGTGGACGTTATCCCTTGTTGAGTTAAAAGGGGGAAGAATCTGCAAAACAAAAATCAAAGCTGCCTAATTACTCACAGGATCATTTTTGTTCCATCACATGGTCTACGGGATGATCCGCTGACTCTGGTATTGTCAGCCACCAATAGCCACCCAAGAGAACAGAGCGAGGTTGCTTTAGAACCTCACTCAGTAGTTCTTGTCATTGTGTTAGTTGTTGCTGTCAACTTCATAAGATAGAATCTGATGAACTGATGGTTCACTATAACTCTGATACTAAAATTAACAGTCATTATTGTAAGAAAAACAACTATATACTAGGTTTACACTCATTGCCAGGCACAATTCTCAGCATACTGTATACATGATCTCATCTAACTCTCCCCTAAAGCCAACAAGATAGGAATTGATATTCTCATTTTACAAACAAGGAAACTTAGAAATACAGTAACTTGCCTGAGGCCACAGAGTAAAGAATGAAACCCAAAGCTGTCTGACTCCAAGGTTATGACTGACCGCTGAGATGACCAGCCTTCCTCCACCTGGAGCAGGTAGAGAGGAGCTCGCTCCGGGTGGTGTTAAGAGAGACGCAAAGGGTTTGACACTCAACATACCTTGTTTTCCAAAAAGTAGAGAAGCAGCGAGGATTGTTTCTATGGCCTGCGGAAACTTGCTAGGTTTCTTTTTCTCTACTGGAGGCCACTATTTTGCCAAGCTGGCCTCTCTGTCTGAAGAACAGGTGGAAAAGTTGGAGCCAACTCTTTTCTGCATGCCTGCTGGTTACACACAGCAAAGTGTTCCAGGAAGAAACTAACAATTCCAGATATCAAAGATTCTCAGGATACGGGCTGGTGAAAAAGAAGAGGACCAGGAAGAGAAGGGACTCAGAACCAGTTCACCTGTACCAAAGGTATAGCCCATCCTCCCACAGACCATCAACCATGACCTGATGAGGGTCGGCCAAAACAACACATCCTACAGGGAAGAGTCAGAGGAAGCAGCACATTGAAACGAAGGGGTCAAAGACCCAGGAAGAAAAAAAAAAAACCCATCGGGTGGATGGCACAGTCCAGCCACATGTGGACTTGACATTGCCAGGAGCATGTGACAGGGAAAATCCCCACAGGCTGGAAGTGTGGGGCAGGAAATTAAAGGTCCAGGGGGCACAGATGTTGTTAAGTTACGTTATTTCCAACTTAGGATTCAGACTTTGAGAGAGCATGCAGGATGTGAGGGGAAGAAAAAACAACTTTGATAGGGTAATCCCATAATTTAGAGTCCAAATTAGCACAGTTTTGAAAACAAAAGGGGAGGTATTAATTATTAGTTACCAGAGGAACAACAGATAAACCAGCACTGTTTCAGGTAAACTGGGACATATAGTCACTCTAGTCTTTGGGGAAATCGGTCAATACAAGAATAAAATTTTAGTAGTGAAATCTAGGTAATGGTAAAAGGTATGTACACATGTACATACACATATAGGTGTGTATAGTATAGACAGGGAGGACCAAAGGAGGCACAGTAATAGAAGTATGCTGAAGAAATTAGTTAATCTTGAAACTGATCATTAAATTGGCACACTGGCAAGTTATGGAAGGAAAGAGTTCAGTTATCTAGAAATATTGGAAATTTCCATCTGAAAGGAGGTCATCTGATAAATGTCTGCATTTAACTTGCCTTCCTTACCATTTCACTTCTCAGAAAGTAAAGGAAGTGACAAGGCACATGCTACTATGCATGTGATTCGCGTTAATAATGAGGAACTTCCGGGAGACGGGAAATCCTGCGCATGCTCAGATGTGTGACCTGCTGCCGATCCCCAGGTTCCAGGGGAGGAGAGGGAGGATCCCGCGACCGAGACGGTTCAAGAAGGAAGAGAAGCCCGTGAGAACGAAAATCACACGACACAACACAAAGGATCTCTGCACAATAAAGGGTGCGATACTAAACAGTACAGACCAGAGAGCCAACGCCGAGACAGGGTGAGGCCAGAGAACGTCTAAAGCGACAAGGGAGGCTCTCTTTGGAGCAAGAAGAAGACATTCATGGGACATGTCCACCGCTTAGAGAACTCCTCTCACCCCTGACACATCGAATGAGCATAGGAAGTGGAAGAGTTAGCTGAGCGTAAATCTACATTATTCCTTTAATTTCCAAATTCTTCAGTCATGGCCAGTTACTCATTTCTCTCCACTGAAGAAGAATTCCCACTCTATAGTTAGTTCTCCTCTTTCTCTCTCTCTCTGTCAAAATAGTCCCAAGAATTACATCTCTAGTCAGTAGGGATAAATTAGAGAAGAAATGTAAGACAGTTGAAAACAGCAATAGGATTTATGACATTTGAAATAAGTAGGGATATGGTTTGATGTACAGAAGTTCTTCCGTAAAAGCAAAAGGGGGGAGGGGGAAAGAAGCAAAATTAAAGGAAATGATGTACAAGGGGAAAAAATGAACGTGGCATATTTAATTAGCAGACTTTCAGGATCGCGATCCGGCTGATTCAGATGCCATCAGGCATTATCACATTCTCAGCTCCTTAGAGTCTTAAACATCTTCCTGCTGTCTCACAGGGTCATGCACAGAGCAGCACTCAGTAAGTATCTGCTCACTAGATGGAGTTAGGAATGACACTCTAGGTTCAACATGCATGGATCCAGTACAATAACACCTGCAGCGCTGTCCTCAAAGAAGTCACCACTTCGGTAGCAACCCAAGAAAGCTGAGAATAGGAATATGCAGCTCTCACCAAGTGAAGCTCACTTTTAAAAGATTCAACATACCTGCCCAGAAAATGAGGATCCAAGTGTATCAAACAAACATAAAATTAAAAATAAAATATAAAAGGGGCAAAGCAGGCAGAATTTCTGAGAATAAATTGGTTATCTCACTTGGGTTGAAACCCAGATCCTAACAATGGTGCCATGGGATGGAATCTGGGTCTCCGTCATCCCTCTGGCTGCATCTCCTTTTACTCCTCACTCTCTCTTGCCCATCCCTGTCCTTGCTGTCATCCCCAGAATCTGGAATGCTGTCCCCCCAGTTACCTGCATGATTCCTACCTCCCTTCTTCAGGTCTTTTCTCAAAAATGCCTTCTTAGCGATGCCTTTCCTGGAAACCCCATTTATACTTACAACACCATTCCAACCTCTGCATTCTCCATCTACCATGGGATCCCCCAAAGCAGAGTCTGAACAAAGGCTTACATGCAGGGAGTTATTTGAGAATTCAATCCCAGGGAGCAGAAGGGCAGGAGCAGGTGAGTGAAACAGGCAAGGAGGGAAGGGCCATCAAGGATGTGCAACCCAGCTGCTGTCTCGCTGAGATGACTGATCCTTCTCGGTGCCTTTGAGGAAAGCGTAGGAAATATATATCAGAACTAAAGCTCCAGGGGACAAAAACGAGAAGCATTGATTGACCCCCTCCTGCCTGCGCTTTGGGGTTATGCATGTCTGAATATAGAGCTGGTTTCCATGGAGTGTCCCAGGCTCAGCGTATGGAAACCCCAGAGCCGCACAGAGCTGGCCAAAGTCTGCTGGGACTGGTCTTGGCAGGAGCATCTGGAGTCAAAGGGAGGATCACAAATACTTGAAGTAGCACACAAAAGGAGCCCCATCTCCCTTCCCTGCTCCGTGTTTCTCCCTTGCTCTTACCAGCATCTGAAATTCTGCTTTGCATATGCATTTATTCAGTGTCCATCTCTCCCCACTACTGAGTAAGTTCCATGAGGGAAGTAGTTAGGTTTAGTTCACTGCTGTATCTCCAACACCCAGAAGGCTGTCCAGCGAGTGAAGATTCAGTATAGACCGATGAATGAGTGAGTGAATGAGTGAATGCAAGCATTCATTTTGAAACACTGTAAAAGACTGTACCTTAGTGGGATGCAATGAACAGAAACTCACAGGTGATGTTTATTACCACGCATCATCATGTTATCCTCAAAATCCATCCAGAAATAATTCTTCATTTTTCTCCCATGCCATAACCAAGCACTTACTATAATTAAACCCAGAGAGATGGTAGACAAAAACAACTAAAATCCTTCCAAAGAAAATGGACACATTTTGAGCACTTTCATTTCTCTAATTTTTTATCCAACTTTACCCTACTATATGCCATTCAGTAACGGCCAAGATCAGCCACAAAATCTAGTTCCTTTTGCCCAATACTTTCCATTGCTTCCAGCAAATACTGCATCAGTCCTAATTATTTTAGCTTGCATTTAAAATATACTTGTCTAGTATATATTTTATATAACATTTATAAAAATTTATGTATAATATAGTCCTACAGACATAAATTTTCTTATTTCTTCTCTTACTTCTACAAATTAATACCTCTTGCTTCCCTTTCTTATTTTACAAACAAGTTCATATTTCTAAAACCCTTCTTTCATGTACAACACGCATGGAAGGTGACCTGAAACATGCTTAGTTCAATAATTCTATGCCTATTCATCTAATTCAGCTACTGACTTCTCTGTGTCAGTACAAAGAAAGATACTGGTGTCCCCAAGAAAATCCAAATTAGCCAGAGACAAATTGTTCCGATCCAAAAGTATTCTTTATTAAGGAGCATAAGCTCCTGGGTGTTTTTAAATGATAACTGATAACTGTTTAACAGGCTTCCGACTAGTTGCACAGGCCTACTCTAGTCACCCTCTTTAGTCTCACAAAAATACCAGGCCACATTTTATGGGATGCAATTTACTAAACCCCACTAAGCCTTATGGTAGGTGTTTACCATATTTATCCTACAGTGAAATACAGTTTGTCCTCATTATTCACTGATTCTGCTTTTGCGAATTCGTCTACTTAAAAAATTTTATTTGTCAGCCTGCAATCAGTGCAACTCGAGGCACTTTCGCGATCACCCACAGACACGTACAGAACAGCAAAAAACCTGATTTCCATGATGTCCACGTTCCGGGTGATGTCGAAGAAGGTTGCGCTCTGCCTTCCTGTTTCAGCTCTCGCACTGTAAATAGGTGTCCTTTTCACCGTCTATTTAGTGTCATTTTTCTACTTATCGTTGGTGATTTCATTGTTTAAAATGGTCCCCAAGCAGAGTGCTGTCTAGCGTCCAGTGTCCCAGATCAAGAAGGCTGCAATGAGCCTTAACGAGGAAGACGTGCTCGACAAGATTCATCAGCACGAATCAAAGTGCTGTTGGCCTTGAGCCCAGCAGTCATGCACAGTGTATAGAAATAAGCTGTCTTTAAACAGAAACACATAAAATGGGGTTATGTGTTGGTCTGCTGACTGACAGCTCGTAGCTACCTATCTGTCTCCTCTATGAGTAATGGCTCAGTATTGGATCCTTTGGTGTCCATGGTGACTTTATAGAACATCACCGCAAATAATGAGAATGAACCACACAAGGCGCTCTTCAGGCAGGAACCAGGGGTCTTACGGGCTGTAGTGAATCCATCAATCCCCTGCTATAACCCACAACCCTCGCCTCTCCATGCGGAGGGCTGTTTAGAGCAACGCCAGCAACCCCAGGCACGTGCAGGTGAGCAAGACATAAAATCGCGTTCAGGACCCCAGAACCGCTCTCCACAGAGACCTCTGGGGACTCATGTCGGATGATGCCCGGCTTCCCAAGCCTCGACTGGGATGAGTCTGAGGTCTGCTCTGCACTGCCTCCAGGATTTCCCAAGGGGAGTTGAGCTCCACTTGCCTAAAGTTACTGACTTGATGATGCCATCTTTGGGGGCTTCTCCCCTTCTTGTCTCACTTGCCTGGGACCATCTCCCAGATAAGCTGCTTGCACTCAAATCCCTGTCTCAAAGTCAATTATGTGGGAACTCAAATCAAGACACATGCTGATCCCAGACCTGCCACAAGCATCTCAGTGGATGTGACGTGACAGCAAAGCCATCATCAATTCAATGATACCCACACTAGGTAAGGTATTCCGTGACTCAGAGATGCACACACTGCCCACAACACCAGGTCTCCAGGACCCCATGCTAGTGACTGAGCTGCAGGATCATCTTTTCACTGCCTCCTGCAGCTGCTGGAGAATCTATGACAAGAGAGCCCTGACAGTGCCTGGCATGAGATACATGCTCAGAATTCATCATTCAGTGAATGAACTTACATAGACTTCCAACATCATCCTGTCGGTAATGCAAAACCACTGTGAGGTTTTGAGCCACGAAATAACAATGCAAATTTGTTTCAGACAAATTAATCTGATGTTGGCGTAGAGGATGGGGAGGCAAGGAGATAAACTCCAGTTTTCTAGTTAAATGAGTGGATGAGGCATTTATTTAGCCATTTTAATGTAAATATATGCAAAAGCAAGAGATCACAATCTCAATGGAGAGAGAGAAGAGGGGAGGGAAAGAGATTAAGAGGGAGATCCGAAAGAGCAAACTCCCAAATCTGACAACTTGGGGCCTTTAGACCCTATCCCTGTAAATAACCTGTGGAACCGAGGTCCTGTGAGAGCAGGCTGGTGGGAGCAGGGAGCTCAGGCTTCATTGGGCTGTCCATAGCAGACAGGGTAGCAGACAGGATCCTGTGTGAGGGGAAACCGCGGGCAGGAAGCAGCCTCTGTCTTTATGTCTTTCTAAGATATTTATACACTTCACTGCGGCCAGCAGACATAACTGGTGTAACTTGGATGAAATTTTAATTATACAGGATTTTAATGATTTCAGTTGCTGTGGGTGGAGAGAGGAAGCCAATAAGGAGGGAGCAAAGGTTCACCCAAGTACAGCTGCCCGTTTCCCCTCAGCCCTGGAGGAAAGCCGGCATTCCGGAGGAAGGTCTCAAAGTTCATCGTGTAAGGTCCGAGAGAGCCACATAATTCTAGCTACTGGCATGGGCACTGGCTTGGCCAAGCCTCAGTCTCGCCACAACATGTCAACAAGTTGACAGATCTGGAGATGGTAATCTTGCTATAAAAAGGATGTTGGGACCATTGTCATGGTCTCGGTCTACACTGTTCGTTATTTTCCCCTGGGATTTTCTTCCTTCCCTTTATTTCTTCTTTATCCTTCCAGACTAGCCTTTCCACCTTTCACTCCACCATCAGGAGCTGTACCACACAGAGACCACTCTTTTCTGCCCAGAACACGCTCATCCTTATCTTGCAAACAACAAGGAGAGTGTTGGCGAGACTGGCCTCAATGTGAAGCTATAGGATTCTCAATGAAACTTTCAGCCAACACTCCACATTGCTGACCCCTACCTGGCGTGGGTTGGAATGAGATCAGTGCTTGCTCCAAGTGAGACTTACCAAGAAGTTCAAAGGCCCTCCCATTTTTAGTAGCTTAAATATGTATTTTTAACTTCTGTTTCTATGGACTAGGAATCCAGAAGTGAGTTAGCTGGATCCTCTGCCCAAGGTCTACTCCTTTTCCTCCTTCTCCTTCTCCTTCTCCTCAAAGGATCAGCGAAGCTACATCTCATCTGGAGGTTGGACTGGAGGAAAAAAATCCATTTCCAGGTTCTCTCAGGTCATGGACAGAATTGATTTCCTTGCAGAAGTAGGACTAAGGGCCCCAGCTTCATGCCCACTGTTAGTTGGAGGCCACCTTCCGCTTCTGGAGGATGGCTGTGGTTCCTAGAGGGCACCCACAATTTCTTCTTCTTTTTTAATTTTTTAAAATTGAAGTATAGTTGATTTACAATGTTGTGTTGATTTCCATTGTGTTAATTTGTGGTGTATAGCATAGTGATTCAGTTGTACATATATATATTCCTTTTCATATTATTTTTCATTATAGATTATTACAAGGTATTGAATATAGTTCCCTGTGCTACACAGTAGGACTTTGTTGTTTATCTATTTTATATACAGTAGTATGTATCTGCAAATCCCAAACTCCCAACTTATCCCTCCCCATCCCCTGTTTACCACGGTAACCATAAGTTTGTTTTCTATGTCTGTGAGTCTGTCTCTGTCTTGTAAATAAGTTCATTTGTGTCCTTTTCTTTTTTTAAGATTCCACATATGAGTGATATCATATGGTATTTTTCTTTCTCTTTCTGGCTTACCTCACTTAGAATGACAATTCCAGGTCCATTCACATTGCTACAAATGGCAAAGGCTCTTCTATTATTATTACCTAACCCTATTCAGCAGACCTACACATCAGAGTGATCTGGGGGAGCTCTGCAAGATGCCTGAGTTGGCCACACAAGAATAAAGGATGTGATTTCACATTTACTGAGAACTAACTACTGTGCTGGATGCCTTGATGGCTACAAGGATGAATACTGCCATGTTTCGATCCTCAAGTTGTGAATAACTTGGTGGGAAGCAAGGTGCATGCTCAGATGACAATAGGACATAGCAAAGCATCCTGCAGAGAAGATGGGGTAAGATGGCTCTCAGCTGGGAGTCCAGGAACGTCCATAGACAGCGTTTGAACTTGGGCTCAGAGGCTGGATAGGATGCCCTATGAACAGACAAAGGATTGCAGGTGAAATGAACAGAGGTAGGAATGAACAGAGGTAGGAAGATACAAGCTGAGGGGTGGAGGCACCAAGGGACAAAAAGTATTTCACTGTGGCTAAGGTGTGTGTATGTTAAAGGAGTTAGGGCTGAAAGAGTTAGAATAGGGCCAGGATTTTTTTTTTTTTTTTTTTGACAGACAGTAGGGAGGCAATGAATGTCAGAGAGCTTGGTCCAACCCCTCACTTCAAAGATTAGATCCTCAGACCTAGCGAGGTTTCTACAAATCTTTCCCAAGATCCCTCAGCAAGTCAGAGCTGGCTGTGGGTTTCTAGTCCAAGGCCCCCTCACCCTGTGTGGCTATTTTATAATCAGAACCGAGACTTAGGACTAAATAACCTGGCAGCAGAATAAAACACAGATGACAGAGGTGAACACCCGTGGGCACGGGAGCTGCGCAGAGGTCCTTACAGGTTCCCGGAAAGTATACTGGGCACCTGAACCAAGCCGTTGGCAGTGGGAATAGGAAGGAAGGCAGGAGTCTGAAAGTCACTGGGGAGGGAGATTTACAGAAGGAGATGACTGTTTGGATGTGTGGGCTGCGGCAAGGGAAGTGGAAGATTTGATTCCAAGGTTTCCAGCCCAAGTGACTAGAAGTCCCTTTTATGGAAAAAGGAAACCGCCCACTCTTTCCCCAGCTCCTGGCCACGCACCTTCCTCTCCACCCCTCTGCTGCCAAGAACGCTCCCTCAGAGTTTTTCCTGGACCCCAAGTCAAGCTTCTGGGCAGAGCCCTTGCTCCCTGATGTGTGACGACAGGACACTGTTACCTTCTCCTGCTTTTTGTTAGTCTCCTCCCCCGCCTTGGATTTCCTGCCTCCGCAGGCTTTTATTACCTACACTCTTATTTGTCTTCAGCCCTCTAAATGCAATTGTTTTTAAAAACTTCTATTCATTTCTTTTCTCATGGTAGTAACATATGACAGAAACCCAATTCAAACTGGTTCAGATAAAAAAGGAATGCAACGGCTGCTGAAATTAAAAAGCTTGGAGGCATGTATGGTTTTAGATATAACTGGATCCAAGGGTCTAAACTGCCTCTCTCCCCAACCCTTCTCTCTTCTCTTTCTCTCTCTCTCTCTTACACACACACACACACACACACACACAAAATGGGAATTGCCTGTGGATCTCTGAGGACCGAACTGATCGTTATTGATTAAATAATCCATTCAAATCAAATACAGTACTATAAGAAAGATTGCATTACTGTACCCTTGCACAATGTTGATCAAATCTACTGTATCCGATAGACAAATTTAATCAAAAAATTACCCAGTAAGTATTTAAGGATAACAAAACTAAATAATAAAGACTCGCCCAGCCTCCTGTCAATTAATCTGCCATTGTCCCAGAAATAACCCATGCCTGAAACGAATGCAATGACAATTCTGCCACAGAAAGTTCTCATTATAAAAGACCTCCCAGAGAGGTGGTAGAGGGGGCGAGGAAGAGGGAGACGGGTTTTAGAGAAACACAGCATATTTAAATTAAATTAAGCACTATATTTGTGGACTGTTTGAGACTTTCACACCATTTAAGACTAAACTCAATACCTTTTTTTTCAGTTAGTCCAATATTTCCAGTAGTTATTCTGTTTGTTGTTTTTATTTTGTTTGTTCCAAGTGTAGAGAAGGCAGGGTTGTTTCCCTGTTAACGGGTAGGGTTGAAAGTAAAACTTTTATAGTCACTCATGAAAATGAGCCCAATTATGAATTTTATTTTAGTTGAAAAAATACCACATGCTAAGTAGAGGTCAATCTTAACAAGATCATAAAGTAGGAAGAAGTAGCAGAACAAGCCTGGCCCGACGCCCACCACAAAAAAGCCCATTGCGCTCGCTTTTGTCAAGCTAGGTAGCCGTTCTGCACCCTGGAAAACATCATTTCAGTTTTGTTTTTGGAGCCTGAACTATTTTAATCCTTGTTGCTGCTAAAATACACACAATGTTCCACAAACATATATGAGCGCAGGAGCAATGAGGAAATAGAAATGGGGCAAAGATGAGCTGATTCTGAAGGTTTAACATGAAACCTGAAATGGTTTCATGTTGCAAAAATAGATACCATGCAATCTACCATGTATTTAATCAGTTTCCTGTTATTATGAGGCCTGTATACAAATTGTCAGTTCATTTCCTATTATTAGGAATTGCAGAATGCAAGAGCTGGAAACACTTTTATATTTTAGGGTAAAGCATTAAAAATAACAAAAAGAAAAATTTCCTTCTTTAAAAAACTAAAAAGACTTACCAGCAATCCCACTCCTGGGCATATATATTGGAGGGAACTCTAATTTGAAAAGACACATGCACTCTAATGTTCATTGCAGCACTATTTACAATAACCAAGACATGGAAACAACCTAAATCTTCATCAACAAATGACTGGATAAAGAAGTTGTGGTATATTTATGCAATGGAATACTACTCAGTCATAAAAAAGAATAAAATAATACCATTTACAGCAACATGGATGGACCTGGAGATCACTATTCTAAGTGAAGTAAGCCAGAAAGAGAAAGAAAAATACCATATGATATCACTCATATGTGGGATCTTAAAAAAATGACACAAATGAGCTTATTTACAAAACAGAGACATATTCATAGCCATAAAAAATGAACTTATGGTTACCTGGGGGAAAAGGAGGCAGGAAGGGGATAAATTGGAAGTTTGAGGTTTGCAGATACTAACTACTACATATAAAATAGATAAATAATAAGTTTCTACTGTAGCATAGGGAACTATATTCAATATCTTGTAGTAGCCTATAATGAAAAAGAATATGAAAACAAATATATGTATGTCTATGTATGACTGAAACATTATTCTATACACCAGAAATTGACACAACATTGTAAACTGACTATACTTCAATAAAAAAGAAAGTAATCAAAACAGCATGGTATTGGTACAAAAACAGACATATGGACCAATGGAACAGAATAGAGAGCCCAGAAATGAACTCACAAACTTTCAGTCAACTAATCTTGACAAAGGAGGCAAGAATATATAAAGAAATAAAGACAGTCTCTTCAGCAAATGGTGTTGGGAAAACTGAACAGCAGCATATAAATCAATGAAGCTAGGACACTCCCTTACACCATACACAAAGATAAACTCAAAATGGATCAAAGACTTAAACATAAGACAAGATAAAATAAACCTCCTAGAGGAAAATATAGGCAGAACATTATCTCACATACATCTCAAAAATGTTCTCCTAGGGCAGTCTACCCAAGCAATAGAAATAAAAGCAAGAATAAACAAATGGGACCTGATGAAACTTACAAGCTTCTGCACAGCAAAGGAAACCATAAATAAAACAAAACGACAACCTATGGAATGGGAGAAAATTATTGCAAATGATGAAACTGACAAAGGCTTGATCTCCAGAATATATAAGCAGCTCATATGACTTAATAAGAAAAAAACAAACAAACCCATCCAAAAATGGACAAAAAACTTAAGCAAGCAATTCTCCAAAGAAGAAATACAAATGATCAATAGGCACATGAAAAAAATGCTCAATATCACTAATTATCACAGAAATACAAGTCAAAACTACAATGAGGTATCACCTCACACCAGTCAGGATGGCCATCATTCAAAAGTCCATGAGTGATAAATGCTGGAGAGGCTGTGGAGAAAAGGGAACCCTCCTACACTGCTGGTGGGAATGCAATCTGGTGCAGCTGTTATGGAAAACAGTATGGAGGTTCCTCTAAAAACTAAAAATAGACTTACCATCGGATCCACCAGTCCCACTCCTGGGCATATATCTGGAGGGAACTCTAATTCAAAAAGATACATGCACCCCAATGTTCAAAGCAGCACTATTTACAACAGCCAAGACATGGAAACAGCCTAAATGTCCATCAACACATGACTGGATAAAGATGTGGTATATTTCTACAATGGAATATTATTCAGCCATAAAAAAACAACAACATAATGCCGTTTGCGGCAACATGGATGTCCCTGGAGAATGTCATTCTAAGTGAAGTAAGCCAGAAAGAGAAAGAAAAGTACCATATGAAATTGCTCATGTATGGACTCCAAAAAAAAAAAAAAAAGAAGAACATAAATACAAAACAGAAACAGAATCATAGACATAGAATACAAACTTGTGGTTGCCAACGGGGAAGGGGGTAGGAAGGGACAGACTGGGAGTTCAAAATTTGTAGATACTGACAGGCATATGCAGAATAGTTAAATAAGATTATACTGTATAGCACAAGGAAATATATACAAGATCTTGTGGTAGCTCACAGTGAAAAAACAGTGACAATGAATATATGTATGTTCGTGTATAACTGAAAAATTGTGCTCTACACTGGAATTTGACACAACGTTGTAAAATGACTATAACTCAATAAAAAAAGTTTTAAAAATTTTAAAAAAGAAAAAGAAAATAAGTAAAACAAAAAAGAAAGTAAAGTGCTTATTAAAACTGAAAATTATATATTTATTTTCAGTTTGAAAAGCACAGATAAAATCAGTATGTTTCTGATACACCAGAAACAGTAAGAAAATATAAAAGAAAATATATTATTCAAAAAGTAATGATATGAATTATAAAGTACCTATAAGTAAAATATAAATATTTCATCTGTTATAAAAATATACAAAATTGTGATGAATATAAAAATAAAATTTTATAATCAATTACTTAACAAAATAAATCTCTCTCATCTGTAATAAAAAAAGAAAGAAAGAAAGAAAATTCTCCCAGACCAGGTGAAAAGAAATGATAGTGGTGATGTTATCTTTTATTGACCATCCAGAAAAATTGGAAAATGTCATAGAGAGACAAATTCCATTCTGCCTTATTATAGACTACCTTCAAAGAACATGCCAGGAAAAAGAAATGTAATCCTGCTCGCCACTTTTTATCTATATCATATTGCTGAGTATTCTCATTGTCTCAAAATGCAACCCTAGGGTGATTTTTTAACCTCTGCACAGTCTCTCTTAAAGACAAACCTCAGGTGGATTTAGCTTTAAAGGGGTCACAGAAGCTTCTTTAATCTTACAGCACAGTGAATGTACACAGTGACAGGAATCTGATATGGCAGATCAAAGACTCGCCCCCAAAAGCACTGTTGTGATTTCCTCTTCAGCACGGTACCTCTCCATAAGCATGTCTTAGGGGTTAAAATGTATCATTCCAACCCATGAAAAGAAGAGCTGATGAACAGGCTAGTTTTGTGCAGCCACTGAAAAGGTAGTCATCATTTCAAAATCCTAACGCTCCCTCCAACCTCAGTTTTATTTATGGGTCAGGAAGTATCAAGCACGTTGAGTTTCCATCTGTATCTCTGTAAAAAATGTTGTGCTATCATTTTGCTCATAGAATGGTTAGAGCTAGACTTGGACATGTCCCTGGAGAACATCAGTCTTCATCTCATCTCATAAATGAGGAAATGGAAACCTGAAGAAAAGAAAAGGATTTTCCTAAGGATCACACACTCAGCCATATGCAGAACAAGGATGAAAAATCAGGTCTGTAGACTTTTAGCTGAATATTCCTTCCATTTATGAGAAATAAGCACACTTGAAGCTTTTGAACTAGATATGCTTCCTTGTACCAATGCTGCTAATGATAGGATGTGGAAAACAGATATGGAAATTGCGACTTATACATTCTAAGCATGTCGAGGTATTTTGTGGCACATTTCTGTCATCTAGTTAAAGAGAACATCACTGAAAGTCACAAGAGCTTACAAAAGATATTCTGGTAAGAGTAATCAAGGTTTCCATGACGTTTAAACCCCTGGCAGCAATGATCACAAGTTAAATTGCTATATAGAGTCCCAGAAAAAACAGCAAATATTGCTTAATAACAGCTAGACATTCTCTCATGTCATTCTGTTGGGTTTTTTTTTCCATCCACTCTCATGAAAACCTCCAGGATAGTCATCCCCATCCTTGAGTTTTGTGCAACTTGCTTATGATCCAGATGCATTTCACCCCAGAAGTTAATATAGTGTGGAAATTTCTAGATGGAGCATAGTAGCTCTGACAAAGAAAACTAACGTAAACTCAACCATCATTTTAAAAACGTCTGCTCAGCACCTGCACAGTACTAGGTACTGCATTAGACGCTACAAGTAACCAAAAAAAAAAAAAAAGAAGAAGAAGAACAAGCATTGACCTTTCCCTCAAAAATTTTATAAACTTTAACAAATTGTTAAGTGTTAGTGAAGTAAATAAAATGCTAAGAGAACACGGAAAAAAAGCTACTAATTCAGGGCCAAGGGAAAAACCAAGAGGTTGTAAGGATGGCTTTCTAGAGGAGGTGTTTCTGCTATTTATTGTTGTTTAACAAACTACGCCAAAATTTAGTCATTTAAAACAATAATGACATTTATTTTGCTCCCGAGTCTGCAGTTTGATCCGGACTCAGTGGGGACAGCTCATCTTTGCTCCACTCAGTGTCAGCTGGGCCTTCTCAGAAGTTTGTTCATTCACATCTTTGGAGACTGATGCTGATCCTTGCCTGGGACCTTACCTGGGGATGGCTAGAATACACATCTATGCATAGCATTTCCACGCTACCTGGGCTCTCTTACAGCGTGGGGGCTGAGTTTCAAGGGTGAGTTTCCTTCAAAGAGAGTCCGCCCTTTTTGCTCTCTCCCCTTTGGAGATGGCCCGCACTCTGTCTATGGAGTGTGTACCTACTTTTACTTTAATCTAAGCACCCAATCCCCACACCTCTTTCCTTTCCTTTCTCTTGCCTTATACTCTATGCAGTATGTATCTCTCTAAATAAATCTACCTTTACTCAAAAAAAAAAAAAAAAGAGAGAATCAGTGGGAGCCATATGACCTATGACCTGCCTCAGAAGTCACACCTCAACTTTGCCACATTCTATTTATTGACATGGTCACAAAATATTGTCCACCACTTGAGGGAGAAATGGTGAAGTTCTAAAAGAGCTTGCAGGATCGGAAATACTGCTGCGGCCAATTTTGAAAAGTAAAATATAACACAGCAGGTAATTTTTGAACTAGACCTTGAAGGATGAGAATTTTTTTCCAGATAAAGACAGGAATGTTTAGACAGAGAGAAGGCAAAGAACACAACCATGTGGATGGAACTGCGCAGCATGTTACAGGACCATAAATAATCTAGAAATCACAGAGAAAGTATTTAAAACTCACTAATTAGAACAATTTTTTCCATGAATGTGAAAAAGATAAAAATAAAATAAAAATATAAAAATCATTTATGATATGCCAGGCACTGTGCAAAATACTTTCTGTTTAATCCTCACAATAATCCCAAATAGTAAGGATTACATCCCCAATTTAATGAGGAAATTGAAGTTCTGAAAATTACAGTATCTGCATAGCCAGTAAGAGGATTCCATCCTAGGTCTATGTGATTCCAAAGTTCATGGTCTTAACAACAGTGTCATCCTAAAAACTGAAAAAGGAGAACTAAATCTGAGCGGAAAACCTAGGGCAATCGTATTGGTTGAGGGATTGCCAGCTGATAAGCAGACAAACCCCCAAACCTCAGCAGATTAGCATAGCTGAGCTTTATTTCTGCTCATGAAAATTCTGAAATGGATGTTTCTGATCAAGATTCTCCTTCAAGAAATTATTCAATGATCTATGCTTCTTCTCTCTTCTGATTCCACTGTCTTCCACATTTTCCCTCCAATGTTGCCTTTGGTTTTTTTGTTTGTTTGTTTGTTTGTTTTGTTTTTTTGAAGTATAGTCAGTTTACAACATTGCATCAATTTCTGGTGTACAGCATAATGTTTCAGTTATACATATACATATATATATTTGTTTTCATATTCTTTTTCATTATAGGTTACTACAAGATATTGAATATAGTTCCCTGTGCTACACAGAAGAAATTTGTTGTTTACCTCTTTTATATGTAGTAGTTAGTATCTGCAAATCTCAAACTCCCAGTTTATCCCTTCCCACTCCCCTGGAAACCATAAGTTTGTTTTCTATGTCTGTGACAAGGTTGCCTTTGAAAAGGAAGGAGCTTGGGGATTTTAGGGCTCAGGCTTGGAAATGGCACCCTTCACCTCCACTCACAGTCCGTGGACTAGAACTCAGTCACATGACCATATGTGACTGCAAAGGAGTCTGGGAAATGTGCCTTGGCCATAGCAGTTTAGCATAGAAAGTCACTCTTCTCATAAAGCTATGAAATCTGCTCAAAGTACTGAGAGGTTTTACAGAAATAAATAAGCACCTAACTCATGTTGTTTAAAGCAGTGGATTTTGATTCATTTCTCCTCATACTAAGGTATGGAATTTTGGAAAGCATTAGCATAAAATCCAAACATGAACTCATCAGAAATCATTTCCCGTGTTTTTAAGTGAGGTGATAAATATTTCATAACAAATACCACAGTTATAAATATTATATAATGAATATTACAGTCCATACTGTGTTATTCATTATATAATCCAATAGGCTGAGTCGATACAATCCGCTGCGTTAACCGTTGCCAAAAACAAAAGTGAATAAATATTTTGGATTTCCAATAGCTGAGCTAACCTGAATTAAGAGTTAATAAGAAGTAAAAGCACAGCGCACATGTAAATGATATTAAATATATCCCACATTTTGGATTTTGGTGATTTAAACTTTTACACTAACCACCTTGACTGCTTTTATCTAGACCTTCTGTATCTGCCCCCAGGTGTATTACCTCTCCTCTCATTGTCCCTAAACACTAGATGAATGCCCTCATCTCAGGGTCTTTGGTCTGGGGAAACAGCTGGAACTTTTCCCAGTATCATTCATAGAAAAAGAAAGATAATCTACCCATGATGGAGCATCCAGTTGGAAAATGCCTCTTCACACTGATTTTGAGTCTGTGGAACTTGCAGTCCTGACCTAGAAAAGAAGAGATCCCAAATGCTGCCCAGGACCAAATGGTAGACTACAGAGGAGAGAGTCATGGATCATTACACAGTTCTAAAATTGAAATTTTGCAGATGGATGAAACGAGTCTGAGCTTAGTTACCTTGGAAAAAACCAGAACTACACTCTAAGAATTCTCTTTATACTATCTAGAAAGAGTGTATTAAGGGAACTATCAAAGCTGAGAATCATTCATCTTTATCCTCATCCCATTCCACTCTAACACATAAAACCACTAAGTCATAATAGAATAGATTTTGGTTAAGCACAATAAAATCTTAGGGGATGATTCACTAATAAGAACAGGAAACAATGAGAAAGCTTCGGGGCTGCTAATTAGTACCATCAGGGCAGCAATATAACATGTCTTTTTGGTAGATCCTTTTAAACTCCTATTTTAAACATATCATGCTTTTGTAGGATAAGCTGAAATCAGCTGGCATCACCTTCAAAAATGCAGTTGTCTCTGGAGGCCACATTTCCACTTCAGATGATCGTCTCAGAAGACCCCCACCCTCCCCTCCACATCCTGAAGGAGGTTGCTTGGACTGAGTCTTTGTGTCCCTTCAAAATTCAGATGTTGACACTTAATCCCCAAAGTGAAGATGAACAGAGGTGGGGCCTTTGGAAGGTAACTAGGTCATGAATGGAAGTAGTGCGCTTATAAGAAGAGACATGAAGAGAGATGGTCTCTCTCTACCGTGTGAGAACACAGCAAGAAGGCAGCCACCTGTAAAGCAGAAGCAGAGCTCTCACCAGGAACCAAACTGGCCAGCACCTTGATCTTGAACTTCTCAGCTTCCAGAACGTGAGAAATAAATGTTGTGTAAGCCACTCAGTCTATGGCATTCTGCTGGAGCACCCTGAATGGACTAACAGAGAGGTTAAAGCCAAAACCACTTTGATGCTAAAAGTAGAGTCCCAGCTTCTCAAATCGGCTTTCCCTTAGCCCATTTCTTAGGAGAAATGGTGCCTGTCACTCTATCTGTGTTTACAAACCAGGCTATATGGGGTAGAGGAAAGAAGGTACAGCAGAAACAAAGGTTCTTCAAAACCTCAAGTACACCCATCTAAGAGCAGAACAAGGCAAAGAGAAACAAAGTTACGGGGCTGTCACCTTACCCAGGACACAGGTACAAACTCACCCATTACGTGCTTTCTCTGCAGCTTTCTCTTCCAAAGGCTTGTAGGATAGAAATATTTCATCAATTTCGGGAGACCCAAAGAGCTGTGTGATACGAAAAAGATCACAAGTAATACGGAGACTTTTTCAACAACTATTTCAAACACAGATGGAAAATTATGTTGATTTCATTGACTTCAGATATAAAGACATAGAAATAATCCCAATTCTAGTCATCTCTTGTTATTTATTTACATTTCCTACCAGTATTAGCTACAATAGCAAAAAGAGGAAAAAAGATGGAAGCAACCCAAGTATTCAACAATGAGGAGGATAGTCCAGTAAATTACAGTAAAAATAATCATAATAACTAACAGCTTCTGAGAGCTTATTTTGTGCCAGGCACTATGCTGTGCAATTTAGGTTATCTTGGCCAGTCTTCACAGTAATCCCCATTTCACATTCGATGAATTTTCACAGAGGACAAACATCTTAACAAAGAGGTAAAGTAACTTACCTGAGATCACAGCACTAATTCTTAGAAGTCTGGAGTTAAACTCAAGACTCCAGCATCCCTGTTTTGAAGCATTCCATTATGCTGCTGTCTGGTAAGATCTGGTCTCAGAAAGGCATGTATCATCTCTAGGAGAGGCAGACGTGTCAACTAAAATAACTGCAACACCTTGTACTAAGTACAATTATAGAATTAAGCATCGAGGAAAGCTTCACAAATAAAGTGATTCATCTGCTCAATTTTCCAGATCAGATCGATAGACAAGGGAAGAAAGAGGAAGTGGGGACATTCTCAAGAGAAGAAAACGTGTGTGCGATGGCCCAGGGGAAAGTATAGAGACGTGAAACGGCTTGGCAGGTACGAGGAGGGACAAGTGGTACAAATGACGGAACGTTCCACAGGGGCACGACTACGACTGAGGCTGGAGATTAAGACCTAATCACAAGAGCCCTTGGCTAACTGGCTTGGGTAACCAGGAAAAGGACTTGAAGGGGAAGTAAGAACCAAATGCTCATTTTAGAAAGACAAGACGCATTTCAGAACAGTGAGGGGATGGCTCAGAGGGAGCAAAGTTTGGAGGCAAAGAGCTACGGTACAAGGTTCCGGCAACAATGGTCCAGGCAAGTGATGGTGAAGTCTCAGATAAAGACGAGGGAATGGGCGGCAGATGTTAAGTTCAGAAGATATTTAAGAAGTAGAATCAGTCAGACGTGATGAATGATCACATGTGTGAAGCAGGGGTCTAAACCGGCTTCCAAGTTTTGGCCTCAGATGACTGAGTTGCCGGTAGTATCACTAGTTGAGATAGTGAAAACAAGAAGGAATTTGAGGGCCACCTGCTGAGTTTACGTGCCTGTAGGACACCCAGGGTAGAAGCTTACGAAGGTCTGAAGCCCAGAGCAGAGGTCGTGCATTTTAGCACCCATTGGTCCTTCGTACATGTTAAGGGAGCATTCCTAAGAATGCACAACCACAGCTTGTCTTAAGGAAGGAAGTTGAAGTACAGCTGAAAACCCTGCACATTGTGTGTAAAACAAACGGCAGTAGAGCCCAGAAAGTAGAGAGGAAAGGACAACCTACAGAGGCCCGGGGCCCCCGGGGGAAGCACTATGCCTAGCGCCCTGGGCTTTCCTTTTGCCTCACAAATCCCAGGCAGCTGCCTGGAGAGGCCAGCAATGCAGAAACCACAGGGGGAACAGACGAAAAAGAAAAGGTTGCTCCCTCTATTTGAAGGACCAGGAAAGAGATAACCTAGCAAGACAGAGAAAGTTTCAACAATAACCGCCCTACCCCAGCCAACACCATGGAAAAGACATGGCCCCACCCTTTCTTCCATCAGCTAAGGCCAAGCGGGAGCCCAGATTTCCCCTCATGCTCATTCTCAATATGACAAGTTTATAAAGATGGAGAACAGATTAGTGGTTGCCAAGGGTTAAAAATAGAGGGGCGAGGTAATTATAAAGGAAGCACGAGGGCCATCTTTGTGGTGATGGAATAATTCTGTATCTTCATTGCAATGGTGTTTATATGAATATACACATATGACAAAAGGCAAAAAAATACACACACACGCATTGTACCAATGTCAATTTGCTGGCTTTGATATCACACTATAGTTGTGTAAGATGTAACCACTGGGGGAAACTGGATGAAGGGTGCCCAGAATCTCTGTACTATTTTTGCAAGTTCCTGAGAATCTATAATTATTTCCAAATAAAAAGTTTTAAGTTTTCCTACACCAACACACAAAGAACAAAGTCGTATATAGAAAAGGACCACCAGGTTATATTTGGCTTTAGTACTTTTCTTACTTGTGCTTTATTATAGCAGTTTTTGAGTTTATTAAAATTACAGCACTTCAACAAAAGGATGAACCTAATTTACAAACCAGAAACAGACTCACAGACCTAGAAAACAATCTATGGTTACCAAAGGGGAAAGTGAGGGAGGGATAAATTAGGAGTTTGGGATTAACAGACACACACTTGAAATAAACAACAAGACCTACTGTACAGCACAGAGAACTAGATTCAATATTGTATAATAATCTATAATGGAAAAGAATCTTAAAAAGAATTTATATACATATATATGTATAACTGAATCACTTTGCTGTACAGCCGAAACTAATACAACACTGTAAATCAACTATACTTCAATTTAAAAAAAAGGATGCATGCGCAAGGTCCTGGGTTCGATCTCCAGTGTCTCCATTGAAAGAAAAAGAGAAGACGAATCTACACACTGCAGGTTCTACCCAGAAAGAGCTAGATGTTTCTCATGTCCTACAACACGCTTCGTTGTAGACCCAGTTTGCATCTTTAGCTCCACTGCCTTTTAACTCTGTTACCTTCTCAGAGCCCCAGTGTCATTTGTGAAATGGAGCTTGGAACACCTACCACCTGCACTGCTGTATTTAAAGTCCGTTCCTAGCATTGAATCCAAATTAGGAGAGGGCCTGTTGAGCCCCTTCCCTCTCAGCAGTGGTCATTTGGGGGGTGGGGGGGGAAGCTAGCAATAGCCAGACAGTGCAGAAGTTTGCGTACACTGTACTAAAGAAAAATTATAGGTTTCCAGAAATGAAGGGCAATGCTGTATTTGCTCCAGATGTGTGATTCACTGTATAAAATGCTGGTGCATCCAGTGGCAAGACCGGAATTTATGTTATAGCAAAATGTCCCACTATTTGAGTGACCCGTATATGCCCAGTGTTTAAAAAGCTCCTGGAGACACCAGAAAGCTAATATCCTTACCTTTGCTTCTTTGATCCGATGAGCTACCCCTATATTCCTCCCAGCCTGGAAACGGAGTCAACACTTGAGAGGCTGTTTCAGTAATTTATGCAAACATAGTGAACCATTACCAATGGGAAATGAAAGAAGGCAGGATGTAAGAGATACCTTGATGATGATTTGGATGTCAGGATTAAGGGTGAGGGAGAAAAAACTGAGAATGGCACACAGATTTCTGGCTCAGGAAAAATGGGTGTCACTTGAGGAGATAAGAAAAACAAGAGGAGAAGACCTCAGGTAAACATCATAAGCCTGTTTGGGAACACGTTGAACATCAAGAGTCTAGATGTACAGATGCGGAGCTAGAAGGGAGGCCAGTGGTGGAGGAGTTGATGGGGTTACTGGCATGCCGTCAAAGCTCCAGGGCTGGCTGAGGCATCTCAGGGAGAATACAGCAGGCGAGGACAGCCCTCTGAGGAAGACTGAAACACACCGTGGGTGGAAAAGCTTCCTGAAAAGGCAGCTCAGAAAGAACGAGTGGATAGGAAGGAGATGACTGGGGAGAGAGTGATGTCATGGAAGCCAAATGAGGAAAGAGAGGGATGCAGTTGGGTGACCGATGTCTCAGAGGGCTCAAGTAGGACAGGACACAAAGTGTTCACTGAATTCAACACATAGATGTCGGTGGTGGTGTGGCAGAGTCCACGGTGCAGCAGATTGCGTAGCGAATGAAAAAAAAAAAAGACCGAGTGCAGCCAGCAAATGTAGAGTGTTCTTCAGAGAGATGAGTCTCACCCTGGGTCCTCAGCTCTCAAAATGCATATCTTGGACCCTACCCCAAGCCCACTGAGTCGGAAACTCTGAGGAGGAAGCCCAGTCATGGATGCTTTAACAGGCTCTCTAGATGATCCTGGTGCCCGCCAGTGCCAGAGATGCAGACACCCAGAGAAGCGTACACCTGGAGAGAGGAAGACAAAACCACTGGTGAGAGGAAGAGGAGAATGATCAAGGGAGGATTTTGTTTTCCAAAATGGGAGAGATTCTGAGCATGCTTGCATGCTGTGGGGAGAAGAACTAGCATTTTCAAAGAAGAGACTGGATATATAAGAAAACGAAAGGTAAGAGTTGGAGCTGACTCTTGGGAGAACGAGAAAGTAGATGGTGACTGTTTGAGATATAAAGACAGAGACTCAGCCTCCGTGTTATATCCCAGTGTGGACACACCTGTCCATTAGGCAAAGCAACAATGACAAAATATTTTTGTTATGACGAGTCTGCTTCTAATACTTCAACCACTGCCTCCTCCAAGAATCTCTGTACTTTCGCTCAGTATGTGACAAATACGTTCATGGTTAGAACATTTCACTTCTTCTGAGCTTTGAAGTCTAGGCAGGCCCACTGCAGGTGAACAGTCCCCCTAGACCAGGTGTCAGGCCCATCTGTAACACGCGGGCTCCATCATGCTTAGGTGCTTGTCTCCATACTGGAACTTCTCCATGCCTGGGGCCACACGAGCTGCAGTCCTCAGAGTCTCAACCCTGTGAGGTCAGGAGGAGCAGTATTTACCTCGGCCAGAGGCAAATGAGAAGGGGACGTCTGGTGCTTTTTCCAGACAAGTTGGTAGGAGATGCTCACCCAGTCAGTGTCTTCAGTAAAAACAATATCCTACTTTCTGGGGTGATTCAAAATGTCAAATGCAGACAAAATTTTAAAGGGAAAAAAAAGAGGTTTGTCTGGTAGGAAAAAAAAAAAAAAAGGAGGCTGACAGTCACCGTTGGTAATGTTTACTTTGTTTTCCCTCTGGCCCAGCTGGTCTGCAAAGCCCTGGCGTACCCGGGCAAGAGACGGTGGCAAAACAAGTGTCTGTACAGGAGACCCACCAGGAGACCCAAAGATTTTTAACTTTCATTAACCCCAAACTTGACTTTCTTTTTCTTAAAAACATGGTGCTAAATCTTTGCGGTTAAAACCCTAGGTTGACAGCCTTTAATAAAGAACTCCAGACACTGGAAAACCAAAACATAAACATAACTACGGACTAAATCACATTCCCCTTTGAAAGTTGCTTTTGAAAGCCCAAGGGAGCACCATTAACATCACAGGAATAGTAGGCAATTAATTTCTCTTCTGGGGGCTTTTAGAATGCCTACCAGAATTGACCACAGAGAGCAAACTCATACCACATCAAGACATGAATGCAGATCACCAATCAGTCTACTCAGAGCTCTGCCTGGTAATAACTTCTGTTTACTCCCAGTTTGGATGAGGTGTGAGAGTTGAAAAAAGAGTCCCCATTCCCAGCACCAGTCCATGCCCTGTCCAGTTACAACAGACACTGATTTTCTTTTTTCTCATCCCACTGCAGGGAAAGGAAAGTCAGGTTTGGGAACTAAGGATGGTAAAAAATGAAGAGCACACACATCCCTGCATGTTTCTGTGTCGCACTGAAAGAACACAGCTCTACTTTTTACCCTCTTTCCCCTCCTCCTCCTGGGGAGGAGGAGGGCTGGGCAGAAATCAGTGTATCTGTGGGCCACAGATTTTTCGATACAGAAGAGCTTCTTTCAAAGAGCAGGAAGCAGCATCACCGCTGATTTTATTTTCTAGGAGTAGATCAAGTGTTTTCCACCTGGCGTTAAAGTGTCATCAGATCAATTTAATGTCTCATGACTAGCGTTTTGGATATAGATTGGGTAGGATAGAATGAGATGGCGTGGGATGGGATGGCATGGATAGGATAGGATAAGAAAGGATGGGGAAGTGAGGATAGGATGGGTTGGATGGGAGGGAATGGAGTGGACAGGACAGGATAGGATGGATAGGATTGGACAGAAAATATCAGAACCAATCGTGGGTAACAATGTTGGGAACTGGTCTGCAACATTTCTGTTTAAGTTTTGTGGGTGTGTGTGTGTGTGCGTGCAAATGCAATTGTGTTCTAAGTCACAGTGTCAATTGTAGCTTTCATAATCAAAGAGTTTGAGCACTACTGTAATAGAAATGAGACTTCTCTACCTAAACCCCGTGATTGCCCGTTTCTCACATATAAAGAAGGAACTGCCCTTGTTGGCTTAGCATCTCAGCAAAACTCTTTATTGAGCAATGTTCAGAGGCAAGAGTAAGTCTGTCTTTGCTGAACAAGGGCCCCTAGCTCTGTGACTCTTTGAAGAGTGGCCTTGCTGGGATACTGAGGGGCCAAATGTTCTGGGGCTGAAGGAAGGTGAAAGCAGAAAAATCACGTGGGTTCTTTTCAAGATTTCTCAGAAGTACTATGCCCAGGTCTACCAGCACCTCACTTGCCCCGTATAGGCAAACACCCAACACCCAGTCTTGGTCCAGCCTCTGAAGACCACCCATGGACAAACCAGCGAAGCCCACAGTCTGCATTTTCAATTTCAAATGTTTTAGAAAAGCACTTAAGTGTTCGTCTCCAAGAAAATGGTTGCAAGAGGCTCTAACACAAACACTCCCATTTATATTTTAACCTCAATCAAGATGAAAAGGGCTGGGAGGAAAATTTTCCTTTCCATGCAGCAGGTTCCAACCCCTGAGTTTCACCACCACAAGTTGAAAGGATGCCCTGGTCCACCAGCCTGACCGCCCTCACTGCCCCCGGACGGCTCTCCTGTGGGTCCTGCTCTCGTCGGCTCGCGGGCTGTGCACTGGGACACCTGGAGTCGCCTCCCGTTTGCACAAAATGTGGACAATGTTGCTTTTTATTCAGGCAACAAATAATACTGTCAAGCTGTTTGGGTTTTTTTCCCTTAGAATTCTCTTGAGATAATTATATTGTGAGAATAAAAATCAAAATATGTAAACCTCCCTACCCTCTTCATGTACAGTAATAGAATTTGGAGGTCTTAAAAAAATAAAAAGTGAAAGCTTTACAAGGAATATCTGTCATTCTCAGAGAACACCAAAGCATCTTAGTATGTGTTTAACACGTTCCTATCAACAGAACTTGAATTTTAAAGTTACGTTTGATGAAACCAGGCCAGCCAAGAAATAAGAGGATCAAAAGAGCTCTTGGTGGGAGGACAAGTTCTGCAATCCCGTGACAGATCACACTGAACCGATGTGTTAGGTAATTGTATTTCAATTTGTATTTCAATTTGCCTGGTCAATTGTCAGTGACCAAGGAATGGAATGGAGACCTAAGTACAAAGTCATTTTCTTTCTTATTAGAAAGTGTTACATTTTTTCTCGTAACACGCATTCAGTATGGCCCAGCAGAACTTACAAGTATAAAATTACTGAACAAACTAAAGAAGCCATATGAGCCATGAGAAACATTACTTCAGTTATTAAAAATATGGAGCCACAATGAAAGTTTCTATGAACGAATATAGACTGGCCAAGTGCACATTTTGTCCTAAAAGGAAACATTCTCCATTCCTAAAGAATCCATGTTTACAGAACTTGTATTCATTTTAGTTATCTTTTGAATTAAGCATCCTTCAGAACTGAACACTGATTACAAATTCTCAGAGGCCTTTCCCTCTGCCCCATTCTCCAGAAGCAAAAAGAGGCAAGGAGATGGTTGACTGAGAGTGTGGATCTTCATTCTGTGTACCTTTCACAAAAAATAAGAAAACTTTGCCTGATTGTCTAGTGTCCTGACTACATGTCCCCTACCAAAGTATCAGGAACTGTGAGAGCAGGACAGAACAGCTTCTTCTCACACCACAAGAAGGACCCCATTTAGGGGTCAAAAAGCAACCCATGCAAGCCAGGCTTGTATATGTTGCTTATAATGAAGACACTGCATGTCACTTCAAGTTAATTCCTTTCAAACAGAGGAGACTTTTGCATGACCGGTTGTGATGGTTGGTTTTATGTGTCAACGTCGCAAGGATACAGTAGCCAGCCATTCAAACACTGGGCTAGGACAGAGTATTCTGTAGATGTGATTAACGTCTATAGTCAATTAACTTGAAAGAAAGGAGTTTACCCTCAATGTGAGGGGCCTTCTCCAATCCACTGAAGACCATAAGTGCCAAACTTAGGTATCTTGGTGGGAGAAGAAATTTCACCTGCAGATTGCAACATTAGTTCCCCCAAGAGTTTCCAGACAGTTCATCCTAAAGCCTGTCCTAGTGACGCCAGACTTGCCAGCTCCTACAATCACTCATTCTGTTTCTCTGGTCGAACCCTGGCTGATATTCCAGTCAACTGGTCTGGGATGGCATCCATCTAAGTTCATCTGAAAATAAAGGGCCTCATTATACCCTAAATTTTAGTCCGTTGACAAATTCCAAAACACTGGTTTTATAAGCTTTAGAGCACAGAGTAGCAGACCTTTAAAATGATTAGCTACTGTGTCCTTAAGTGTCTTGTAGATGGGAGTTAGTAAGAATATACTCTACCATGCAACTAGTTAATCCCAATTTCTATCACGTTGAAAAGATGCTTGAAATTGATGGATATGCTCATTCGGTTTCCACTGTTAAATGGCTACCGCTTTTCAAGGCAGAAGGGAGCACACATGGAATATGGTTTTTGAAACACCACTAAAGCCAAAGTCGTCTAAAATAAGTATGACCTGATGAATGTTAAAATGAGGTTGAAATTGGTTTCAGCCCATTTCCCACGGTGCAATGTTCTGATAATTCTGTTGTACCTGCCTTATTTCAGTGGTTTCCTTCAGGGTTTTGTTTTGTTTTTTTCAATCTACATCTAGGAAAGAATTGTATTCCAAATTTTTCATGCAAACTTATCACTGATGAGTTTAACAGCCCTTTGCTCACCACAAAAGACTACAAATTTTCTTCCTGTTACACTCCTCTTTTGCCAAAATAGACCCCTATGACTGGGTGGTTTTATTTTGTTCCATCGTAAGAGAGTTTCATACAAGCTTGTCAGAAAAGGAGAGAGAGAGACAGCAGTGACAGTTAAATGAAAAGCGGCACCAATTAATGTATTTATAGAACACTGACGCAAACAGACAACAGATGAGGAGAGAATTTTTATACACAAGAAGCACACCAAGGTTTAGCAATAATCAATTTTTCAGAAGGACTGTGACCCCGAAAGATTATTAGTGAAATAAAATACCAGAGATCAAAAGAGCACATTTTTCATTTTCGATTTTCCTGCCACCTGTGTTCCCTTGGGCCACAACTGCATCCCGGGAGGCAGCGGCACGGGGGTAAAAATAATCAGAAAGTGCATCGGCTAACGCCCTCTCTGCTACACACCTGCCTGAGGACGGTGGGTCAGAGGAGGAGATAAAGACATCTGGTGCTTCTGGTTATTGCGGCAATGGAAGGATCACTGGCCTCTGGCCTCCAGACACTGCCAGAGACATCATCAAAGTGTTTCAGACTGTTTTTCTCTTCTCTGCCTCTTTCTCGCTGCCATAGCCTGTCTCTTGCTTGTCCCGGTTCTGTGCCTAAGGAAGAATCGTATATCTGTCATTCACCAGAGTCAGCGTGTTATCCTGGGCTCTCAGAGTTCTGAAATGTTTAAACTTCCTCTACTGACAGAATCTGTTCCTTGTGGAAGGGTTTCTGGCATCAATAGCAGGCTAGGGTCGGGGAGGCAGAGATGCGAACAGAGCTTTAAGTGGTTTTACAGAGTCAGGAAGACAAAATGGGATTTGAGGCTAAGAAAGAGCTCTTGAGAGACTGAGGTACCAACAAGAAGAAGGCACCAAGAATGAATCCAGCACTCAGCAGTGTCTTCCCCAGTGTGTCAGCAGAAGACTGCAACACAAAAATACATCGGAATAATGAGGAACGTAAATTTATGTAAACCTAAGTAAAAATTAATTGTACAAAACAGTAATAATAATAATGTCTTATGGAAATTTAAATATGATGCCATAATGGAAAAGGAACTGAAAAAATATATACGTATGTATGCTTATGTATAACTGAATCGCTTTGCTGCACATCTGAAACTAACATTGTAAATCGACTACACTTCAATAACAAAAATAAAAAGTAAATATGATGCTGTCAGCAACATCCATAAACATCTAACAAGGTTGATTAAAAGAAAGAGAAATGCTACAAAATATAAACATAAGGAGTGGAAAATGGGATATCGTTGCCAATGCTACAGGCATGTAAAAGATCTTAAGACGCTCTTACAAACGTCATTCTTTTTTTTTTTTTTTTTTTGCAAACATCATTCTAAAACTGTTTTTGAACGTACAGATGAAAGGACAGATTCCTTTTTTTTAAAAAAATAAAACCCTGAAAGTGAAACTAAAATAAACAGAAAATCTGAATAGTTAGATATCTAATAAAGCCATTGGAAGCGTAACCCCAATGTTAACCTCATGGCACCACCTCCAGGCTGTCAGAGAAAATTAGAACGACGTAGAGTTACAGCAGTAAAAACAGATTTTATTCAGAAATGATTGTAATCGGGGAAAAGACACCTCAGGAGAGAACTGGGCTCCGTTCCTAATACAGTAAAGACAGCTGGGCATTTTTAGCCAAGAAGTAGAAGGAAGGAGTCAGTGGATGGAAAATCAAGGGTAGGAGGGTTCCTGCTAAACCAACGTAACGAGATTCTTGCTGAAGTCATGCCAGCGTGCTCAGGTATCGAGGCTGGGGGTTCCTCCTAACTTGACTTAGCAGGATCCTCGCTGTAACTGAGCCGAGCAGGCCCAGCAAAGCTGGTGGCCAAGGCAGAGGCCTCACTGAGAAAGGGCTCAGAGGAGCCTGACCAAAGTTTGGTCAAGGAGCGAGTCTTGTCAAGGCTCAGACAACTTCACCAGCAGATTTTCTGCAAATGTTTAAAGAATAATTGACACCAATGTTATATAAACTTTTCTACAGACCAGAACAGACCACACACTTCCTGACTCGTATTATGAAGCTAGCATAAACTGGAGACCAAAATCTGAAAAGAACATTATAGGAAGGAAAACCACACACCACTCTCTGACAAACAGGTGTGAGAAAGGAAAAAAGCAGCCCCTGACTTCTGGGAGCAGGCTGCTGCCGCCAGCCCTGCCCCGGGGCTACCCTGTGGGACATAAACCAGTCCGCAGGTCCACAGCATCAGATAAGCTCACCCTGTAACCAGAGATGGATCAAGACAAACGGAGATAATCATGTCTGAACACAGACAAGACCAAGTCTGTCGGTCAAACCATAAAAATGACTAAACCCAAACCCCCTTCCCTGCCTAATAGCCCCAGTGCACTCCTCCTGCCTTAGGGATAAGATTGATTAAGACCCCCAATTATAGAAGTGCCCTGGCTTCCTGACAGCATGATTGGAGCAAAGTTCTACTTCCATAAACTCTCCCTAAAAACACCAAATCTTAGAGCAAATCCTTCTTAACTCCCTCTTACTGAGATACCATCAGTCCCACTGTGGGGAGTTTCCCTCATCCTAGCCAGCAGTAAACCCAAATTGTGCAACTTCAGGTGTGTTCCTGGTGGTCTTTGGCTGGAGGGTATTGACAGATGCTCACTGTTAGTTATCAGGAAAATGCAAATGAAAGCCACAGTGAAATGCCAGCATGGACCCACCAGAGCACCAACTTCGGGTGGGGATGTTAAGCAGCTGGATTCTCCATAGACCATGGTTGATAATGTAAATTAGTACAATCAACTGAAAACAGTTGGGCCAAACCCACTAAAGCTGAACCTAGGATTTCTCTATGACCAGCAATTCTGCTCCTCAGTATATCCCCAAAGGAAACGAGCACGTATGTGTACCCAAAGCCGTGCACAAGGTGCTCATAGAAGCCTCCCCTTAGTAACCAGAAACTGGAAACAGCTCCAAAGTCCATTAGCAGTAAGTGGATAGAGGTATATTCAGTAATGGAGAACTCTTGGCAATGAGAATGAACAAATCGGCTACAGGTAACAAAAAAAAAAAATGTTGAATGAAAGAAACCAGACACTGAAGAGTACTTACCGTATTATTTCACTTACAGAAGGTTCAAAAACTTGCAAAGCCAAGTTCAATCAGTGATTGAAATAAGGATGCTGGTTACCTTTTCGGGGAGAAGGAGGTTTACTGGGAAGGGTCTGGAAAAGTCTTCTGAGTCACCAGTAATGTTTTTTATCTTGGCGTGGATGGTATTTATAATTTCTGTTCACCTTATGAAAATTAACACATACCTTTTTCTATTTTTGTAATACTTTAATTAAAAGTTTGTTTTTTAATGTACAAAAAATTGTACATTTTCTATTGTATGAAAACAACAAAAAATGTGGAGGGGGACAGTTAGTTTTTCAAAAATATATAGGTGTTGGACTATGTAAGGGATTGACTTTACCTGGAATTTGAATTGGGGGTTTCACAAGGCTAGAGGACTTCACAGAAGCTAAAAAAAAAAAAAAAAAAAATTACTTCCAAAGATATTATCCAATTTCTTTGAGCACTTACAATGTTTTGTTGCTTTATGTCTCATTCCATTTTTTCCATTCTGTTTTCTAAATGTCCTAAAGAAACCTGCATAATACAGTCAACAAATTGTGCTGTCTGCTCCTCACCCATTGATACCACATCAAGGCTTAAGCAAAAAGAATTACAGTCTTAAACCCAAATCTCCTCCTCATTTCCTCGGTGCCATGCGAAGCACCAGAATAGCCCAGAAATGGAAGTGAACGTCTTGACCATTTCCCAGTGGAACACCACAGAGGCCGATTGTGGCATTGCAGAGGGCAAGGCTTCCAGGGCAAAATCCCTCAACAGGAAGAATTTTGCCTCACCCTGGTTATTCCAACACAGCTTCTGTAGATTATACTGCAGAAATAAGTTCTTTTCCTGTTAGAGTCCGGATAAGTCATGTTCACAGAGGAGGGAGTAAAGAATGAAATAGGTAAGAGTGTAGCTGGGAAAATGCTACTGAATTTGAACTCTGGCTCTGTGTTTAACGAGTTGTCTGGTGCCAGCCAGCTCTTGGAACTTATCAGCCCTTAATGTCTCTGCAAAATGTATATATGATTGGATGGTTACTTAACCCTGTCACAGAGCAAAAGCTCTTTGATACTATGAAGAATCTTTTAAAGTGATTAAAAAACAAATCAAAACAAAATCAAAGCCCATTTTGATACCGTGGACTCTAGGGCGGAACTCTGTCCTGTTGCCCTCCCGGGGGAAGGGGCACACGCTGGTGCTTCATTACACATACTGGAATGTTAACTGGGCACTCTGGAACTGCTGTTCTTCATTCATTACCAGCCAGGAACTTGCACCTTGAGAACTGAAGGTTATATTCCCTCTGCAAGAGGCTTAACCCGGCGATGGTGCTGTTTAAGCCCACGACTTTTGATTCTTCTTTTTTCACATATCAGGGAATGTAACAGTGCACAGGAACAAATAAAATTCTTAAAACAGAGCCAAAAAACAACATGATTCTTTTAATCTAACCGGTTAGATGGTCATAAACAGGAAGGAAATTTTTACTTCTATTTTCCCAAATGTTTGGACAGGATGTGATTTCCAATCAGAGGCATTTAAAGTTGTTCTGGGCAAAATTTAAAACCTGCATCCAATTAATGTGTTCTAGAAAGCAAACTCTCCCTGTTTACTTCTCACTGTGCAAATTCATTAGACAGCTTCCCAAGTTACTGGCTCAGAGCATGATGTGACGGACATGATTCTAAGTTCCCAGTTACTCAGGACTAGGTACAGAATGCCTGCTCTCCCATGCTCGGATTCATAAACCAGCGCTATCAACAACATCTTCGAACTTCTCAAAATAGCCAAAGGGCAGACTGCATAGTCATTAAGAATGTACTGTGTGCCCACCACCGTTCTAAGCACAGGAAATGCAGTGGTGCGCAGGAGGACTCGTGACTTCATGGAAATAACACTCCAGGACAATCTTTAAAAGTCTTAGATAAGCAGAAGTTCCCTATGAAGTTTAACTATGTGAAAGCCGTTCAAATACTTCCAGTTTAAAAAAACATCTCATTAATTTTGTATAGAAAGGACTTGGGATGGGGAGGGATCATTCCAAGGACGTTAGTTATTAATTTTATTTAAGGCCACCACACATTAATGGTAACTGCTAGATAAAAATTTAAGGATGTCAATGAAAAAGTTCAATACACAGAGAAGCAATCCTGTATAAAGTAGAAGTACTCTCAGTTTGACTGTTAATCAGGTAATAATAACTGAGAGTTAGAAACGCTACCATTTTCCTGAAGAAGACAAGAGGAGATGTACAACAGAGGTAGGAGACTACATCACCTTTCTGGGTGGGTGATGGACATGCTGGAAAGAAACCTGTGATATGGGAAATCGAAGACATTTAGACAAACTGAGTTCAGAAGATAATTTGATGAATGGAGAGAAATCATTCTCTTGGATCTTTGATTTGGGCTGAGTTGTTGTAGAAAAAGATTGATTTAGTTCTCAGGAAGTTATTTTAATGGAAGTATAGTCAGTTTACAATGTTGCATCAATTTCTGGTGTACAGCATAATGTTTCAGTCATACATAGACATACATATATTTGTTTTCATATTCTTTTTCATTATAGTTTACTACAAGATATTGAATATAGTTCCCCATGCTATACAATGGAAACATTGTTTACCTGTTTTATACACAGTAGTTAGTATCTGCAAACCTCAAACTCCCAATCTATCCCTACTACTAGGAAGTTTTCTAAAAAAATTTTATTGAAGTGTAGTTGATTTAAAATGTTAGTTTCAGGTGTACAGCAAAGTGATTCAGTTAAACATATACATTTATATATTTTCTTTTCAGATTCTTTTCCACTATCTCTTATTACAAGAAACTGAATATAGTTCCCTGTGCTATACAGTAGGTCCTTGTTATTTTATATATATTTTATATATAAAATAAAAATATTTTATATTTTTATAACGTGTGTCCCCAACCCTTAAGTTATCCCCCCGCCGCCCTTTCCCCTTTGGTAACCATAGTTTGTTTTCTATATTCATGAGATCCAGGAAGTTTTTGATTGCAGATTCTAGAGGGGTCCAGAGAGAGGGTTGGCTTGCTCACAGACTCATGAACAGTGAACTACAGTGACCAAGAAAGCAGGGTAAGACCGGATGAAAGTCAAGTGATGACACAGAGAAAGAAAATGAGAGAACCAGGGACCAAACCCTCAATATAATACAATGACTCATTCCCTTGTGTGGGCAATAAACCCTCCCAAGGGAATTCCGAAAATGTTCTATTATTTGAGCCAATCTAATGCCCACCTTGTGGATAGATGCATCTATTGTTATGATTGTTTAAAGCCAATTCCATCACTTAAGTCATATATGTCTCTAATCATAAACAACAGCAGAAAAACCCAGCTCCGCTGACAGCTGTGCTTTTGCAGAAAACAACACTGGCCTTTGAGTTGGACAGAAAGCCTTGCTTTGGAGACGCAGGCTCGCGCTCAAGGCTACGTACCTTCAAGTCAGCCATCGTTTAAGTAGAAGGGGAGTTTTGATTTTTGGAAGAAACAGCTACCTAAGGAGAGATCAAAAGTTAAACAAGTCTATGGAGATAACAGATAGGCTTGGTATGACATCAGATGAAAGCCAACGGCTTGAATAATCAAAGCTGCCTGAGAAATTTTCCTCCAGAAATCCCTTCTCGGCTCCACGACCCCGGTGTATCTATTTACTCACTCGACGCATGCTACAGTAAAATAAGGCAGGGCTGGTGAAAATGAGAATTTTGAACAATGCATTATACTATATAACTCTAAACGCAGCCTTGTATGATTAACTATAGGGCTACAGGGTCTAATGCATGTGTTTTTCAGGCTGTAATATTTCTCCTTAGATACATCATTTATAGCTGATTAGACAGGGTATCTTGTCATTTCTATGAAAAATTGAGCTTCGACACAATTCCCTTTCATACACTATTTCAAGCCCCACATGACTTCAGACAATTAATCCCTGTCCTGAAATGGAAGCCCATCCTAAGCAATATATCTGCATATTAGCCAACACTCATTTGAACCCCCAACAAACAAAAAGATATCTAAGGTTAAACTTCATTATTATTTGTTGACTTTAAGAGTCTATTAAATAATATGATCTTGTCATTTCTCCAACCTACACTTTTGTGTGAGGATTTGATAAATGTCAAATCGGTGAGTAAGGTACAGAAACGGAACTACATTTAACATGACAGTGTAAGTAGCTGTCAGGTTTGGGATTTGAAGTCAGGTGATCCTGGAGCTCATGCCTGTCTCTGTGAATATCTAGAGATCATGCAGTTCTCTGAGACCATGAAATTAGGAAGAAAGAGTTCTGTGAATATAAGGATTTGGATGTGTCCAATAGACTTAAGATTTTCTGTTCGTCTTAACTACGATTTATTTTTATTTTTGTTTGGTGCTTAATAGAATTCAAACAGAGAATAAAAATACATCAAATGAGATTTTTCCTCAAATCCTGCTTGTTAAACAGGAGCAGGATAATGAATTCAGAGGGTTATTTCTGAACCAAGCTAAGGTCACAGTTTCTAACCTGCTGAGCCATCGTATGTGCAGAGAAGTGAAAAGATAACCCAGAAATAATGTCTAAGATTAAAAGTACGTTTGATTTGACTTGATGTGGTTTGATAGGTTAGTTTTCCACAGAAAATGAAGGAAAGGCAGGTCACGGCTTGAGGCTTCCTGGGTCTATAAATATAGAAGGTGGGATTTTCAGCTGGACGATTCTCTTCATTTGTCCACAGAGGTGTTGGGGGAAAGCAGAGCATCCAGGTGCCCGTGTCAGGATGTTACACCAGGTGCTTCACTGCCTTGCACCTTGAAGCCAAAATGTGCTCTCTGAGGAATTAATTTTCCCCCGAAGTGAAATATTAAGTTCAAGAAATGACTGCAGTCAATGAAAGGAATATCTACCACTTTTACCTTTTTTAATTCCAAAGCATAAAAGAAGTTCAGCCTCTATGGAAGATCTCTGCCTTCTCTGACTATATTAAAAAACTAAAATCAAGGGCAAGAAACCCTGAGGTTTAAATTCCAGAAAATATTTTCACAAAAGCATATAACACAGCTGCTGCTCCCAACGTGGTGAGCGGGGAGTCGGGGTGAGCAGCTAGTGACGTCACAGACTTGCGCTAGGAGAATTTAAAAATGATCTCTTTTGATGAATTTGGTCACCCTCAAGGGTGCTTTTTTAAATTAAAGTATAGTCAGCTACATGTCAATTTCTGGTGTACAGCACAAAGCGTTTTTTTACTTCTCTAATATTATAGAGAATATGATATTAAATATTACTGAGGACAGTATTATAAGGCTTTTCAAAAGGAATTATTCTAGGGTATGTAAGAGAGTTTTTGCTAAGCAATTTGAGACTAAAGGGTAAAAAATTCTGTAAAAAAAAGAGGAAATAGCTATTCAACTGTTACTGCTATGAAACACTGAGCCCTTCCCTTTTTTCCTATGAACTTCTGGAGTCATTACCCTTCATTCCATTTAGATAAGTATTAGTCATGGTTCATGGGTAAATGGTCAGTAGATATTTTTCTAGACAGTTTTTGTGCTTCATCATAAGCATAATGAGTTGTTCCTGCCATAACATCGAATGTTCACTCAAATGTAAGAAAAGGGACAGAAGTCAGAAAAGGAAAAAAACGCAGAGGGTAAGCATCGCACGATATATTAAACAGATGCCACTCATTCAGGGGAACAAGTTACAGGAGAGTTTGGGCGAGTTGTCCGGATCAGGAATTCATCAGCAGATTATCTCAGTTGATATCAGAAGCTTAGGGTTCTCAAATATTTCCTTCAGGGGATTGAATAAAAGAAGCGGTTCCTCAAACGAGGGTGGCTCTGATTATGAACACGATAAACAGCTGCCATTGTGGACTGGTAGATGAAGACACAAAATAAACAGGAATTTAATGTCTTATTCCAACAAGCTTTCACCAAGAAGAGCACGTTCCATTCCACCAAAACATACATAATGTCTTGCTAATTATTTCTTTTCATCAGGTGAGAATTGTCTCCTTTGTCAAGGAACGGATAGGAATGTCTCCAACTAGTTAGTTGGCTTTTCGGCACTAGGTCATAGTATTCCAGCTGGATTGACTACAGGCTAATACAAAAAACACTCAGCTAAAACCGAGTCAACAAATCACTCAGGAGAGAGATGCCAGACTTCAGAGTTACCATTTCTCCCTTGCCAAGACCTTGAGGCTTATTTCTTCACGCAAAAGTCATCATCGTAAGGGATAACCAGTCTCCTCTTGGAATACATCAGCTGTCCCCTGCCATTCCAAAAAGATTAATTTTCTTTCATCTCAAATGTTTTCAGTTGGAACTGCAGGCTCAGCTAACTGAAAAACAGAGACAGGGTGCATGGTTTAAAATCTATCACTCCTGTATTTCATCCCATCCAGAGGAAAGGAAGTCTCCCATTCCTTGTCTCCACTTCAGTTTCTTCTTATTTCCTCAAAGAAATAAGACGTTTGATCGTGATACTGAGCTAACTCGCACTTTTCTCTCTCCAGCCTCTGCCCCACCAAATCACAGTATGAGAATACACCAGTTTCACCCTTTTCCTGTTGTTCGGGACAATACAGCCATTGATACACAGTAATAGTTGTGGCGGTGGCAGCAGTAATACAGTCATTATAGTAGTAACAAACATGGATTGGAAAGATTAATTACAAAGATCAATTAATATCTCCTGGCTAGATGCTAGGCCGAGTGCCTTTTGTACATTATCTAATTGAAGCTGCACAGCCCTGTGAGGTAGGTGTTATTATTCTGCTTATTTTTCCAAAGAGGAAACTGAGATATGGAGCTAATTAATTTGCTCAAGGTCACACAGCTGGTAAGTAATGGAACACCAAGCCTTGAATCCAAGTAGACCAACTCCAGAGCACCCCACTCTTCACAGCTGTGATGTACCACTTTGAGCAAATGCATCAATGAAGAGGAAGAGGAGCCTACAAAATGCCATTCCAGAGGCTTCCCTGGTGATCATCAACGTTCTCTGAGTTTCCAGGATGCCAACATTAACAAAATATTGTTAATACTCATGCTTGGAAACATATTAGAGTCTCACATACATTTCTGGAAGCTAAGAGAGAATTTCCCAAAAGGCCTACCTTGAAATTTGTGTGCAAAATTACTGGAATGAATATACTTGCATTGTGGTGGATATTCCAGTTGGGAAAAAGAGACAGGTACACTCCATCCTTCACATACCTCCCCAGAGAAGTCACAAAGAAATCATGAAATCTGTTAATGTGGCAACAGAACAAGTACAATGCTATCTGTTTCTTCACACTGGCTGTGATCTGTGTGGGTGATAATGTGTGCAAAATGGCAGAAGCTTTGTCACCCCATCAATGAAACAGCCTTATCGTCATTCTAAGTGAAGTGATCCAGAAAGAGAAAGGAAAATACTGAACGACATCACTCATGTGGAATCTAAAAAAAGAAAAAAGAAGGCACTAATGAGCTTATCTGCAAAACAGAAACAGACTGACAGACATAGGAAACAAACTTATGGTTACCAGGGGGGAAGGGGGTGGGAAGGGATAAACTGGGAGTTCGAGATTTGCAGATACTAACTACTATATATAAAATAGATAAACAAGTTCCTACTGTATAGCACAGGGAGCTATATTCAATATCTTGTAGTAACCCATAATGAAAAAAGAATATGAAAAGGAATATATGCATGTATATGTATGACAGGAACATTATGCTGTACACCAGAAATTGACACATTGTAACTGACTATACTTCAGTTTAAAAAAAAGTCTACTCTGAAGAGTTTGCCTGAAAGTTACTTATTGTCAAATGGTTCAGTCCTTCCAATCTCTTATTACGGTAGTACTGGTGGTTGACTCCCTCAGATCCATCCCACTTCAAATGATGAGCCATGGTGACCCCATTCCTCTTGCTGGTAATTAGCTTAGAGGTGGCATTCAGTACAATCCTGGCCAGAGAACTTTGGGGGAAAGTTTTCATTTTATCCTTTGGAGGATGCCCTATATGCTTTAAGACCTGGAATCACAGCCATGATATCAACACGTGGTGAAGGTCAAAGTAAATAAAATTTCCAGAAAGCAGATCTAAGGCTTTGAGATACCACAGCAGGAGCTGCCTTACCTGTGAAATTTTTATTAAGTAAGATGGAAAACTCCCTTGTGTTTCCTTATGTTTGAATCAATTTGAGTTGAAGACTTCTATTACTTAAAACTTAAGTTGTCTTATCAGCATCTCTTAACATTTAAAATCTCAGGAATTCTTAGTAAGGACTGAAGATGTAGGAGATAACTCAGAATTATGCTTATCTATGTAGAAATTGTTACCTGCAAACAACTCCTAAAATAGCCAGCAAAGGCACCTCCATAGAAATCATTTTGAAAAGTATTTACAAGAAATTCCTGGGATGAATGTGGGAGGTGGTGGGGGTGACCTTTCTCTCCCTATCTTTTGCATCTCTAAGTACAGAGAAGAAGATCCAGAAAAAACTAAAAGAATTTTTCATAAAGGTCACTCTACAAGTGTGATTAAGACAGAATCTGAATAACTGCTTTCACAGTGCTTTATACTATGAGAAGTATTTTCAAAGCACATCACATTTGATGTTCACCACCACCCTGGAATTCAGATGGGTCCTGTATTAACTTCCTTTAACAAACGAGGAAACTATGAGTCAGAAAAATCATCTGACTTACCCTTATTAAAGACATAGCTATGACTAGGACCCAGGTTCCTGATCTGTATCTTAACGCTTTTCCATTGTCTACAATTGGGGGTCAGTACAGCAGAGTGAAAAGAACATGGGATTTTTTTTTTTTTTTTGGATCGTACTTTATTTGCTATTTTTTAAATTTTTTTTATTGAAGTATAGTCAGTTTACAATGTTGTGTCAATTTCTGGTGTACAGCATGATAGTTCAGTCATACATATACATACTTATATTCTTTTTCAGTTCAGGGTACTATGAGTTTTTTTTTTTTATTGAGTTATAGTCAGTTTACAATGTTATGTCAGTTTCGAACATGGGATTTTAATTCCAGCTCTGCTCCTCTCTGCTACTAACCACGTTGCTTTAGGCAAACGACTTGTGCCTACTACGTAATAAATGCTCACAGATGGCCTGCATTACTTTTACCATTTTCCAACAGCCTTTTCCCCGTAAGTCTTCATCGTAGGGGTGGACAAACTCACGCTCACTTACTGGAGAAGAATTATTAAACGTAAGGTCTTGCTGAAGTCAACAGATGACTTTCACCATGTTTACCTAAACTGCATCATTTCTGGTTTTCAATCATCTCTACCTTTAGCCCTTGGAATCGTAGATGACATCCACATGATTGAGTATGTTCGTGTAATAGCTTTTATTATGTGGTGATTGCTTGGCTGTGAAATTTACTTATCAAGGAAATGGCAGGGAGTGAAACTAACTATTCCTAATGAGAAGGGTTTTCTTGCTCAGTTCCTGCTAATCCCTGGAATGAGTCCAGTTATAGCCAAACTTTAGGACTCCTCCCTATTGTGTGAGCCCTGGTGCAACCGAGGTGGTCCCAGGCTGCCTTGTTTTGATATGAAGTCTGAGAGGGGCACAAGAACGGCCCAAAAGATCCTGGCTGAAGTGAGGTCCCCTTCACCCCAGCCTTTGCCTGGACCCAGACCCACCAGACAGGTCTGTCTTGGCCACACTCAGTATCAAACCAATATGGGTTGACTTCAGTCTAGCCTCACATCACCAGAATAGGCCAGTCTAGAAGAGCAACCACCATAACAATGGGCCCTTAGCTCATTTTCCTCTCCATTGAAAATCTGGCTTGTAGCTTTGACGAATAAAAATTTCTCTTGTGACTAATTTTGCCCATGGTAAATTAACAAGAACATTAAGAATAAAAACTCAAGTGGTCCTAATGGTTTTAATTAGAATGACCAGTCATCTCAGTCTGCCCAAGACAGTACCGGTTTATACCTTTTGTCCTGGTATAATTAATAGTGCATCCTTTTCTTGAAAGGGTCCTGGTTTGAACAATAAATTACGTGGTCCCCATAGATCTAGTTGTTTAGGAAATGACCATCCGTTCATTGGCTTAATACTTACTGGCAGAGCTATACTCAAATACCCCCATGAAGGGTCTCAAAGAATAAAACTATCAATTTATTTTCACGGGGGTGAGTTACCGTGATGGTTCACATCCTTTCCATATCCCCTTCACCAGAAATATGTCAGAGAACTCACTTGGAAAAGACTGCTCTAAGAGTGAAATTTTGCCATTTGCAACAATATGGATGGACCTGGAGGGTATTTGCTTAGTGAAATAAGTCAGAAAGAGAAAGACAAATGGCATGTTATCACTTACGTGTAGAATCTAAAAAAAAAAAATGAAACAAATGAATGGATATAACAAAACAGAAACAGACTCACAGATACAGAGAACAAACTAGTGGTTACCAGTGGGGAGAGGGGAGGGGGAAGGGGCATGAGAGGGGTAAGCTTTTAAGAGGTACAAACTACTATGTATAAAATAAATAGGCTACAAGGATACACTGTACAGCACAAGGAACATAGCCAATATTCTATAATAATTTTAAATGGAATATAATCTTTAAAATATTGAATCACTATGTTGTACACCTGAAACTAATATAATATTGTGAATCAACTATACTTCAATAAAAAAAATATATAAAAATTGTCCTATTATTTCATATAATGACTCATTTCCCTGGCATTGACAAGGAGATATGCAATGTAAATACAAAATCCATGAAATTGAAACTTTCCCTTCAGAAGACATTTTAATTTCATGTTTATAAAACTTTTTGTTAAATGAACTGAATGGGTTATTCTAAAAATTATACGGTCTCTCACTGCTAACTCACTGATGACACAGTGGGGTCACTGAAGTGGTTAGCATTTAGCATTTAACTGAATTCCCTCTCTCTCTGCGTTTCTTCTGTTCTCTTGTTGTCAACTGTCATTTCCCCAAGTGTCAGCTGTTGACAGTTCCCTACTCTCTCCACTACTTTTAATTCATTATGTGTTATAAACTAGAAAGAACCACAAGTCACTAAGGAAAACACCAAGCTTACTAAATCATTAGCCCTAATTTTAGACGTGATTCTTGGTCAATGGGCTTTTAACAGAAAGCAGATCTAGTCAGGTAAGACAGATGGTAGTCACCATCTTCTTCCTAATAGGACTATTTCAGTATTTTTAAGTTCTAGATAGCAAATTTGCCAAAAACAACCTCAGGAAAGTGGGACATTATTAAACCACTGACTTTAGTTTGTGAATTGGAATAAATGAAAAATGTTCTACAAAATCCATTACTTTCAGTAGAATGTTGAATAGCAGTAGTGAAAATGGGCATCTTTGTCTTATTCATATTTTCAAGACTGTTATTCAATACTGGACTGGAAGTCCTAGCCAGAGTAATTTGGCAAGAAAAAGTAATAATAAAAGCCATCCAAATTGGAAAGGAAAAAATTAAAACTATATTTATTTGCAGATGACATGATTCTATATACAGAAAATCCCAATGAATACACCAAACAGTTGCAAAAGCTAATAAACAAATTCAGCAAAGTTAAGTGGAAGACCAACACACAAAAATCAGCTGTGATTTTATACATTAGCAATGAACAATCCACAAAGGAAATTAAGAAAATAATTCTATTTATAATAGTATCCAAAAAAAAAAAAAAAAAGCCTAGTAATAAAGTTAATCACAAAGCTGAAAGACTCAAAATCTGAAACTATAAAATGTTATGGAAGAAGGTTAAATAAGACCTATAAAATGAAAAAAATAGCCAGTATTCTTGGATAGGAAGATTTATACATATTGCTAAAACAGCAATACACCCCAAGCATTCTACAGATTAAATTCAGTTCCTATTAAAATTCTAATGGCTTTTTTTTTTGAGAAATAGAAATGTTATTTTCAAATCTATATGGTATTCCAAGTGGCCCTGAGTAGCCAAAACAATATTGAAAAAGAAAAAAAGAGTGGGAAGACTCACACTTCCTGATTTCAAAATTAACTACAAAGCTGCAGTAATCAAAACAGTGTAGTACTAGCACAAAGCCAGACTTATAGACCAGTGGCATTGCATTGATAGTCCAGAAATAAATCCAAAAATTATAACCAATAGCTATTGACAAGGGTGCGAAGCTCAATCAATGGGAAAAGAACAGTCTCTTCAACAAATGGTTCTGGGAAAAGTGTATAAACACACGCAAAAGAAAAAAGTAGGAGTCTTACCTCACTCCATAATAAAAAAAATGAACTCAAAATTGATCAATGACTTAAATAAACATAAGATTTAAAAATAAAAACTACTGGAGGAAAACAAAGGGGCAAATCTTTATGGCCTTGGATTTGGTAATGGGACCCTAAATTTGACACCAAAAGCATGAGCAACAAAAGGAAAAAATAGATAAGTTGAATTTTACAAACATTAGAATATTTTGTGCATCAGAGGATGTTATCAAGAAAGAAAAAAGACAACCACAGAATAGGACAAAATATTTGCAAAGTATATATCTGATAAAGACTTAGTATCTAGAATATATACAGCTATTACAACTCAACAGCAAAAACAAATAACCCAATTAACAACTGGACAAAGAATTTGAATAGACGTTTCTCCAAATAAGGTATACAAATGGCCAACAAGAATGGGAAAAGAGTTTCAACATCATCAGTTATTAAGAATGTAAAAATCAAACCACAGTGAGATACTACTTCACATCTACTAGGATGGCTATAATGGGGGAAAAGAAAGAAAAATAATCAGCATTGGCAAAGACATAGAGAAATAAGAACCCTCATTCATACATTTTTATGGGAATTTTTAAATGCTGCAGCCACTGTGGAGAACAATTTGGTGACTCCTCCAAAAGTTAAACACAAGATTACCATATAATTTTGCAATTCCACCCCTAGGTGGAATTCCCAAAAGAACTGAAAACAAATGTTCAAACAAAGATGTGTTCACCAATGTTCAAAGCAGCTCTATTCACAATAGTCAAAAAGTGGAAACAACCCAGATGTCCATAGATATCAATGGATAAACAAATTGTGGTACGTCCACACAATGAAATATTATTCAGCCAGAAAAAAAGAATGAAGTACTGATATATGCTGCAACATTGATGCACCTTGAAAACATTATGCTCCAGGAAAGAAGCCAGGCACAAAAGGTTACACATAACATGATTCTTTTATATGAAATATCCAAAATAGGTAAATCCATAAAGGCAGATAAGTGGTTCCCAGGAGACTGAGGGAGAGAGAAATGGGGAGTGTTACTTAATGTACAGGCTGTTCTCTGGAGTGATAAAAAAAGTTTTAAAACTAGAGAGACGTAGTGTTCGCATGACATTGTGAATGTACTAAATGCCACTGAATTGTGTATTTTCAAATGGTTGATTGTATGGCTTGTGGACTTTACTTCAATTGAAGGGGAAAAAGCCATTGCTTTGTCGGTAAATAATAACATATTTCTTAAATTCCAGTCCAATGTCCTTAGTTCTCATACTTTTTCACATTAAATATCAATCATGTTGGCTTTAAAAAAAAAATCACTCTTGAGGACAAAAATTTAAAAAGTGATAAACATGTCTCTTTTAAAGCTATTTGACAGTAATTTGTCAAAAGAATTAGCCAAAAATAGATGATAAAATAGAGGCAATTCCCTGCTGTTGTTTTAAGAAGAAAGTTATGTTCACAATACACATATTGACATGAATCCAAGCATGGCAAATTTTTTAGCAGAGCCCAATATGTCTAGTGAATGTTTTTAAGGACTTGATTGTCTCAAATCTAGCAAAAAAGCAAGACCTCCACCTCTGTCACCAAGTGAATGTGCTTCAGTCTTCCTGGAAAGCCTGAAATATAGGCAGCAGTTAAGAGGAAGATGCAAAGAAGGATGGGAAAAAGAAAAAAATGGAAAGAGAAAGAAAAAGAAAAAGATGAAAAGAAGACTATGAACAAGAGATGGCACAGGGAGGATATAGGTCAGTGGTAGAGTGTGTGCTTAGCATGCACAAGGTTCTGGACTCAATCCCCAGTACCTCCATTTTAAAAAACAATTAATAAATAAATAAACCTAATTGCCTTCCTTCAAAAAAAAAAAAAATGAAAAATGTTACAAGAAAAAAAAAGAGAGATGATTATTAGATGACAACCCCTTAGCTAAGCTACAAATTTTTTATCTTGATCAAAATGCCTTTCCATCAAGTCCAGTCCAGGAGGACAGAGCAAAAATGCCCAACACCATCCCTTAAAAAGGGGCTCCTCATAGTTTAGGAGGAAATAATTTGGCCAAAAGCAAGCATTTTCATCACCTCAAAAGGAACCCCCCTACTCATTAAACAGTCACACCTTCTTTGCTTCCCCTTAGCCCTGGACAACCATTAACCTGCTTTTTGTCTCTATAGATTTACCTATTTTGGATATTTCTTATAAATGGAATCATACAGTATGTGAACATTTGTGTCCGGCATCCTCTACGTAGCATGTTTTCAAGGTGCATCACTGTTGTAGCATACATCAGTACTTCATTCCTTTTTATGGCTAAATAATACTCCATTGTATGGATATACCACATTTGTTTATCCACTGATCCCCTTATGGACATTTGGGTTGTTTCTACCTTTTGGCGACGGTGAATAGTGCTGCTATGAACATTGATGTACAAGTTTTTGTCTGAACATCTGTTTCCAATCTGGGGGAGCATATCCCTCGGAGTGAAATTGCTGGATCGTGTAGTGATTCTGTGTTTAACTTACTGAGGAATCACCACACTGTTTTCCATAGTGGCTCAACCCTTTTATGTTCCCACTAGTCATGTATGCATCACACTTTCTATGTCTCTAAGTTTTGGGGTCTATTTTATAGTCATCTATATGAAAGGGTTTTCAACCAATATTATTTTTAAATTTTGTTGTCTACCAATGATGCAGGTTCTGCACTATTTACAATAGCAAAATGTGAGAAACAACTTGAATGCCCAACTACATGAGGCTGTTTCAATCAAATATGGTATATAATGGCTTAGAAAAGCCACTGTCCAATCTTCTTACTGCACTTAGTAATTTTTTCATTTTAGTATAGATAAATGGTAGGCTATGGCACCACTTCCCGAGATCATTTGACCAAGAAACACTCTTAAATCCTAACAGGAGTTGAGATAAAATACTAGCTTGAGTTGCTACCAGCAATGATCCCAAATTTAACTGCAATTTGTAAACTTTGTAAAAGAACCAAAAATAAATTGGGAAATATTTTTTTAATTTTTAAATATGCTGCTAGAAGGAAGAATGATGTTTTTCTAGCCAATCTTGATGTAAGAGGCAGCATGAATAATAACTAATAAAAATAGCTGATCTGCTCTGACTATTATCCCACACGAGACATTGCCCTAAACACTTCACATTTACTCTCAAAACAACCCTTCTGTATATCCGCGGCAGATTTTTTCATTCTATAAATGAGAAAAAAAAGCTTAGTGAGAGTAAATAATGCTCAAAGTAAGAGTGAGTAGCAGGAGTCCGGATTTGAACTTCATTTTGTTATTCTGACTCCCAGGATCCCAGCACCTGTGCAGTACTCCAGGTTTGCATATTCTGTTTTCACTGCAGTGCTGTAATTTGAAAACTCCTGTTGCTTGCAGGATTTAAAAATCCTATTTACACCATTGCAAAGGCAGAGATGTGAACTGCTGATGTTACAGTTTTTGGGTAATCCTGAATTAGGCTGTTTTAAAATGTGTAGCTTATCTTGAGTAATTTTTATAGAAAACAAAGACTGTGGTTATTAATATTTTCTGTAAAGTAGTCCTGTTTCAGCTCACTTACAGTAGACACAGTTTGAGTACCACAGTTTTTCCCTTTTCTGTTTCAACTTCCCCTGTCAGTAATAGATCTTGGGAAGTGAGTCTGAGTAACGATGTTGGTTCGTACCCTTAACGCATGAAGTAACAGGACTGATATGTATTGAAATTGAGAGGTCGAATATGCAGCACAGATCAGTGATCTGCAAAGAGCTCTCGTGTCAACTTGAGAGACAGTCGATAAAAGCCTGTCTCCATGTCAGTGATGGATGGAATGTCATATGTGTTCAACAGTCTTCTTATATCTAATTTTCAAATACAATTTAAAGGGCAAAAAAAATCTACGGCTAGTATTTCCTTTTACAGAAAAACCTGTGGCATCTCATGGAATCCAATAGGGAAATCTTGAAAGTAATTTGAATTATAATTCTCTTTGATGAGAAGCCATCAGTGAGTAACACTGGTGAAAAGGGAGTTCAGATGCTGCCTCCAGCTAAGATTTGCTTACACCTTCCATTTAAGACATCGCTATTGAGTCTCACGATAAGGGCTGTATATTTCCAAAAGATCCATTATTTCACTCACTACCTGTACCTGGTGGGCCGCTCTGCCAATTTTCTTCAGGAAGCTCCAGGAAAAGAAGGTAAAAAAGGTTGCTCGCTTTCTGATTTTTTTTTTTTTTTGAAGTAAAGAAAAAGCTTGAGGAAGTCATTTAGGCCCATTCAGAATTTAAACTATTTAAAAAGAAATTTAGAGGGTAGGGGTACAGCTCAGTTGTAGAGCACATGCTTAGCATGCGCAAGGTCCTGGCTTAATCACTAGTACCTCCATTTTTTTTAAAAAAGCCAATAAAAAACCTCAATTTAAAAAACAAAATTAAAATAAATTAAATTAAAAATACAAAGAAATTTAATTCTACCTAAATCCTGATGGAGTTGTGACAATCTGACATTATCCAGAATTAGAAGCCAGTTTTCCTTCACTCGGGTAATGAAGATCTTGCAGGACAAGAGAGGCTAAAAGAAGTTGAGCAGCTGACGCAGCTGGACATCTTAATGATCCAAAAATATCAACACTAATGTTTTGTCTCTAGGGAACATCTCTCAGCCAAGAAGCTCAAGGCTGAATGTAGTCAGAGATACCAGCGTTCTTGAAATGCACAGACTTGAAATGCACAGTGTTTCAGGTGGAGAAGGCTGACAATGAGGACAGATTTGGAGGTAGGGATGCCATCGAAGAAACAGTGATATAGGAAAATGGACTGCTTTTGGCTTGCAGCCCCCACCCTCATGCTCTCAGCAGCGCCCCAGGCCAGTGCCTCATGCCCCAGCGGAAATCTTGTCATCCCATTCAACAGCAGCCCCATACCCTCAGCATCCTGACGCACAGCCATCTTCCCTAAAAAGACAGGTGCCTGACAGTGAAGACAGAGAGCCCCACAGATCGGGAGGGTAGGGAATGTGGACCCCCTTAGGACTTAACCACAACACACTCAACTTCTTTGGGCCTCAGTCCCATCATCAGCAAAGCAAGGAGGGTGAGGGGATGGTGCCAAGGTCTCTGCTAATTCTAACACCTGAAGACCCCAAGAGGACGGTGGTGCCTGGTCCAGTCCTGCTAAGCAGGGGCCCAGCCCAGCCTGTGGGACACAATGCAGAGTCAGGGGTTATGACTGGGTTACAAGCCCTGAGTGAGTCAGCCTGGAGGTTAAGAATGGCTGGCTGGCCGGAACTCAGCCCACACTGGGAAGGATGTGTGGGTGGTGGAGAGAGCTCTCTCACCCCAGATCTCTCACCACAGCTGCCTGCATCCCACCTTCTCTGCCATCCTTGGCGATGAGACGCAACAGTGCAAAAACATCCAGAAGACAGAAGTGGTGATTAAGCGCTGTTATTACAGAAGGGATTCTGCCACTCTCTAAGTTAGATTTATCTGCCCTTCAATTTCCCTTTTACTTATTAAGTCTCTGGACTGTGTATTAAGGATGCCCTGACTTCCATCCACAGTCAAATGACTGAGACAGTAACGAGAACACTGGGCAGATTTTCAGGTAATTCTGGTTCTATTTCCTACAAAGAAGAAAGTAAAAATTTTTTTTAAAAATCAACCTTATTCATCATACACTACATGGTGTCCACGTGACCAAAGACATGTTCAGCATTAGCAAACCTCTTTGCCCTCACACCTGGTTTTAAATTTAAGCTTCAGAGAAAAACTTGTACTATGTGTTTGTTTTTTATTAGTCAAAAGTTTATGGCAGTGGGCCAATATGTTTCTAAATTTCTGTTGGTAATAGAAGCCACAGTTAGACATTTAAAGCAAGTGTAACAGAATAACAACCTCCCCTTCCTGCAGGTAAAATGATAGGAAGTGATTTACACACTGTCATCAGAGGTAACTCAGCTAAGCAATGTTGGCTTTTACCTCATTTAGTCGGCATGATTTAAAACTCTTGGCAGACGAAAATAAAAATTATCATCTTCACCCACTGTGAGCGAGATTCACAACCCAAAAAAGGCAACAACAACAAAAATTAAATGAGGGTTTAGATGTCTATAACTTTTTGAAACTTTGGACTTAGATATATAAAGAAGCATTACCTTGGGTAAATATTGGGACTCTGTAACAAATCTTCTGGGCATAAGATAATGCTAGAAAGGTCAAGGAGAGTCGACAATAAGAAGCTAACATTATCTTACTAACCTCTGAAAATCAGTGTGACCTACGCCTGAATGCAAGATACCATATGCAATAATTGCAATGAAAATTCCAATAAAACTGTAAAAACCTTATGGCCTTCTGAAGATCCAGCCCATTTTTCAACAGCTGGTTAATTCAAATAAAAGTCACCACCTTGATTTGGGTCCGGCTTTAACCCCTCCACAGAAATCCCTTGCACACGTTCTATTAAAGAGTTTTGTGGCAACCCACTAATGAGCTCGAAATCTGTATCTTACGTAATAGAGATTCTCAAACATTTATTCATTCATTGTCCTATCATCTTACTCCATAGCACCTACATTCACCAAGGACTATTGTCTTGGCCTTAAAATAGAGTAACACATTTGAACGTCATTAGAAGTAAGTGGATAAAAATCTAGGTGTGTTAATGTTATCAGAGTAATAAAACTTAACTGCTAAACTTACTTGAAATATAGAAACTATAATAAGCTTTCATAGTAGCATAGATACAACTACTACGTACAGAATAGACAAACACTCCTGCTGTATAGCACAGGGAACTCTGTTCAATGGCTTGTAGTAACCTGTAATGAAAAAGAATGTGAAAAAGAATATGCATATATATATGCGTGCATATAACTGAATCACTGTGCTGTACTGTACACCAGAAACTAATACAACATTGTAAATCAACTATGCTTCAATTAAAAAATGGAGAAAAAAATTATTATTATAAGCCTTTAAATGACAGTAGCCAAATAGCCACCACCTCCAAGAATCAAGAAAAAAGAAATGCTCAGAAATCTCACAGGTGGATGAACGACTTATAATATGGCAACACCATAGAATATTGTGGAACCATTTAAAAAATGCATTGGAGTTATGCCAGTTGGCTGGCAGGGTTTTCCAGGAGGTAGAGGTGAGTACAAAAGACAATGCAGAAATGGAACACCTGCAAATGCATTTACATGTGCACATGTCTACATATTTATACGTATTTGTATGTTTATACAGAAAAAAGTACAAAACCACACACATCAGGTTGCTGACACTACCTGGGGAAGTAGACAGTGGGGGTGGTAGCGGGGAGGGGAAAGGGTAGAAGGTAAAGGAAAAAGGAGATTGAATCGAGAAAAAATATGATTCAGTTTGTGTAAAATTATATATGTGTGTTCAGGAAAAATTTCAAAAAGAGAGATTTATGTCTACAGACATACAGGGATGGCTTCGGAATATTGAAAGAAAAGTTGCAGGGTAACGTGTCCAGCAAGATTCCCTTTTTTTTTTTTTTTAATTTCTAGAGATAGCTTTATTTTTTTCTTTGTATAAAATTTACCCTTTCTCTTAACAAAATATGTTTCAAAATGAGAGAAGCAGAAGAGAGAAAGTCAAGATTCTAACTCTAACAACCAATGCGACCACCATCAAGTCCTGAAGCGCAACCTTCCAGGTTTTGTTGTTAAGGAAAATGTGATCACGTGCACTATACGCCCATCTTCCTTTATCAGGTCAAAATGAATCATTAATAACACCTGGTCGGGCGTTCCCCCCTCGCTGACCTGCCCCCCGCCCCCCAGGTGGTGGAGGGCTCGGGTCTCCAGCACACCCTCCTTCAGCTCTTGGCCTAAGTGGTCCATCCCGGTCTCTGCTCAAGTTCCACCTTCCCCTCACCTCAGGGAGACCTTAGCTGACCCGAGGGCCCGAAACGCAGCTACCTTCTGTGTCTCCCACCCCACCCCAAACACCAGGAACAAGAAGGAAATTCTAGGTTCCATTCATGCCCCTCCAGAAGCAAAAGCAACTCAGGCTAATGAATCCCAGCCCACTCTGTGCTTCCTAGCTTACTTCGATGGGGGTGTCCCCAGGTTCACAAGGGAGCAGTCTGCAAGACAGCCTCCTCCTGGAGCTCCAGACAGAAAGCTGGAGTAAAAGACCCACACTCTCAGCATCTCCTCAGCTTATACAGCACCCCTCCTTTCTCTGGAGTCTCTCCCAGGAAGATGTGATCAAGACAATGTGGAGAAAAGGGAGCCCCTGTGCCCTGTTGGTAGGAATGTAAACTGGTGCAGTCACTATAGAAAACAGGATGGAAGTTCCCCCCAAATTAAAAATTGAACTGTCACATGACCCAGCAATCCCACTTCCGGGCATATACCCAAAACAATTGAAATTAGGATCTTAGAGAGATATCTGCACCCCATATTCACCGCCAGCATTATTCACAGTAGTCACGATACAGAAACACCTAAGTGTCCACTGACGGATAAATGGATGGTATGTATATGCAGTGGAATACTGTTCAGTCTTTAAAAAAAAGAGAAGGAAATCCTGCCATTTATGAGGTCATAGGTAAACCTAGAAAACATTATCCTAAGTGAAATAAGCCAGACTCAGAAAGACAAATTCTGCATGAGCTCACTTATACGTGGAATCTAAAATCATCGGAGTGTAGAATGATACAGGAGCTGGGGGCAGGGAGAAATGGGGAGGTGGTGATCAAGGCATACAAAGTTTCAGTTGTGTAAGATGAGTAAGCTCTGGAGATCTAATGTACAACAATGCGACCATAGTTAACAATACTGTCATGTAACTTGAAATTTGCTAGGAAGGCAGATCTTAAAGGTTCTCACCACAAAAAAAAAAAAATTATATAAAGTAAGGGATACGTTAACTACTTTGATTATGGTGATCATTTTACAATGTCTACATATATCCAATCATCAATTGTATACCTTAAATATATACAACATATAATTGTCAATTATTCCTCAATAAAGCAGGAATCAGGGGAGAAAAAGACTACACGTCTTATTCCTTCAAGCACCAAGGGCTGGGCTTCTGAACTTGACATGCTAATTTGGGAAACCTCTCGCAGCAAAAACCTCAAGCCTACTGCTTGGCAGCGAAAGCCTATTTTGAATGTCAGAAACTGACTATTAATTTTTTTAATTTCCCCTGACATTTCCATTGTAATGTCAACAAATCCCTATGAGAACCCCAGCACCACACTCGTGAAGAAGACGGATTCCTCGGGGTGATCAGGGATAAGGTAACATACCCGAAAGTGCAGAAGATAAAGCGCGTTAATATTTTCCCTAATATTACTTCCATTTCACAAAGAAGTCATCTTTCAGTAATCACTAATAGCATTAATTTTTTCTAAACTTATTCTCGGTTGCATTACAACATAAGTGGTGGCCTTTGTTACATTATAAAGCTGCTTAAGCAAACAGTTAACCCCTGCCCTCCAGGACAGAAGATGATGCGTTTCTTAAACACAGACCAACGAGCACTGCTTAAATCTAAGACGGGTGATCAAAGTGATGGGATTCGTTGAATGAAATTTCTGTGTAAGAAGTCTGAGTTTCAAATTTTGGTGAAGGATGGGAAGAGGTAGAGCTGAGAAATCTCAGGTCCAAATATGGAATGACTGAAAGGTGTCCAGAAGGGGTGTCCTGCTAACAATGCCGGGAAATAGGGCGCAAACTCTTTTAGCCAAACAGACTCTCCAGTGGGGACAGCCAGGCCAAAAGCTTCATGCCACCCGGGGACATGAAGTGCCACAGGACAGGACCAACTGGGAAAGGGCAATGGCAAGATAAACATTTGGGTCCCCAGACCAAACCAGAGGGCACAGAGACGGTTCCGAGTCAGAGGATGGCATCGGAAGTCCAAGCTGGGAAGTGAGTGGTAGGTCTGAGCGTGGGTAAAGCTGAGTCCCAGAAGCCAGCACCCAGGAGTCCAGGTAAGCTGGGAGGCACAGATCAGAAGTCATGAAGTCGGAGCCAGTCGTGGCTAAAGCGGAAAGATGAGAGATAAGAGGGGACTGGGGGGGACAGGCAGAGTGACAGAGACAGAGAGAGGCTGAAATGCTAGGGTGGTGAGAAAAGCCACACTGACTTCATTGGTGCAAAAAAAAATCTGAATTAAATGCCATTTCAACAGGTCTTTATTAAGTATGGAAAGAAACACACTGCAGAACCAAACAGATGGGACTCGGAAATTCAAAAACAATGAATATAGTGGCCATTCTGAAAAAGCCAGCTCCTAGCAATAGCTGGTGGCTGGCCAACATTCTCAGCTGGAAACTATAAAGTCACTTTATTTGGGGACATCTAAGGCCTCGGGGCAGGATATGATGAGTCCAATAAGTAATGCTGATCCTCCCGACAAATATTTCCAGAACACATCACCTCCAGGCCATTCTCACCACCTGTGTTTGAATTCGAGCCCTCACAGGCCTCACCTGAATTAAAACCGCCTCACAACCAGTCTCCTGGTGCCAAGCTCACTCCTCCACCCACGTCTCCAGATGGGCGCGCCATGTGGTTTTCATTAACCCTCTAGGAGTCACTCTGACCAAGAAAGTGAAAAATGGATATGCCAGGGGCTCACACTTGTGTGTCCTGAAAGCCCCTGTGGTCCTCCCGTGGGTGGATTCGTGCCCAACGGGGAGAAGGCAAAGGGCAAGTGTGCAGAGGCGTGTAGAGCCCTCGCCCTTTCACACAGCCTGCTTTAGTCTCCCCGCCAACTGCCTTGAGGCTCCCATTTGGCCCCAGCCTGGAGAAGGACACTGGGTGGGGCTCATGAAAGCTCCTCTCTGCTCTCCTTCATCATGCAAAAAGTTTGTTCAAGAATTCGTCTCTCTTCTTCCTTCCCTCCATCTATTCATCCATTCATTTAATAAATATTCAGTGAGCACCACATATGGTCCAGGCACTGTTCTAGGAGCTAGAGATAAAACACAGCAAATATCATATCGAAGAGATTGTGAACGTCTTTATCCTTCATAGCCCACCGCCAGGACCCACAAATTTCTCCGCAGAGCAAATTCCTAAACACCTTAAACGCGAGAATGACAGACCCAGAAAGGAAGAGTATTCCAAAATCGTCCTGCAATGAAGCCACATGTCGGCAGAATTCTCTTGAGTGGGCTCTCAGATGGGTCTGGTTTGCAGGGTTGACTCTGTTAGAGCAGGCAGATAGCTAGATATGAGCAGAGAAAGGGGGACACAGACCAAATGGCAGGAGTTGGGCAAAAAGGAGGGTCACAGGCCAAATGCAGGAAACCTACGTAAGCACCAGGGGCCCCTGGGCAAAGAAAGAAAAGCAGGAATCTTTGGGCTGATAAGGGGCCACACCTTTTGGCCTGGAGACCAACAAAGAAAGGTCAGAAAAGGCAGGAATTTCCAGGGTCTGAAGGTAACCTTTTGCTCATTATGCCCTCATTTCAATAAAATTAGCCTTGCAGGTCAGAAGTACCCATCATGCACCAACGCCATGACACTTCTGATCCAGACTAAGTAAGGACAAAATCTCTCCTCCCTTAGGAAGGTGGAGTTGGGATGATAATCAGGAAATATGACCCCAAGCCCTCCCCTCCTCAATGAATATTCTGCCCATTCATTTTACACCCTATGTAACTAATTTGCCAAAGAAACTCAGGGCAGCTGCTCACCAAGCAAAGGATGTGTAGACCCCACCAACACACCTCCCCCTGCCGGGCCTTCCTCCCCCTCCACCACTGCCCGCCCCGGCCACCGGACCACCCCGGTCCAGTGGTCTGGGTCACCCTTCGGGATTTAACACATACTCGGAGATAACACATAAATTATTGAAAAATAAGCCTTTATCTTACCTTCTCATGCAGCGTTTGTGGCCTTGTTTACAGGACATGAAAAATAAAGATTGCCTTTTTGCCTGCCGAGGATAGTCTACTATTTTCAGACAGGTCTTCAAGAGTAAGTAAAAATTATTGCTTTCATTATAAGCATTCCCCTCCAGCTCTAAAATGCTATGATTTAATGCACGGTGCTGAACGTGACTGCCTGAAAGCATGGCTTCCTACTGTTTCCTTAGGTGAAAAAGAGTTCAGTCCCAGGATCTCCCGGCGTGGTGACTGCTGCCGTTACCATGAAGGATGGTCTTGCTGGCCTATGTTGGCGCCTTATGCTGTTGCAGTGGGTAATGACACACAGCGATGCCTAAATCATAAGAATCAGTCCCACCTCGCAGGGAAAAACACAAAAGCAAAGCACTAGTTGCCATCGCCGACTGGGATGAACTTCCACCTCCATGAAGGCTCAGAAAAGCCAAGCTGTGGATTCTCGAACTCCCGTTCAACGATCCGTGAAATGACAGTTGGTCTAGTGTAAGAGTTTGGACTTTGGAATCAAACAGACCTGGCCTCTAATCCAGGCTTTGACCCTTCCCAGGTATGTGATCTCGAGCTGGTAACTTAACTTCTCTGAGCATCTATAAAACAAAACCCAATTCATTGGGTTGCCCTGAGGATGAAAGGAAATATGATACACATGCCATAATGGTGTCTGAACATAGGGGAAAATCAACAAATATTTCTAATGCTATTTTAAAAACGTAAAACCTACCCTGGAGTCATTTTTCTGGGTCTCTGTTTTGTTAGTAACTCAGCCATGTTCACAGGGAAATTTTATAGCAGACACATACACGATTATTTTACCCAAAGTGTAGTAAATTCTACTGTCTGGTTTTCTATTAACCAGACTTCCCATACATACTTTAGTACTGTTATAATTTTTACATAATCATTGCTCTTGAGACACTGCTGTCTACTGAAATAACTTCTGAATCATCAAAAAAAAAAAAACAGATGGAATTGTGTGAAATGGCACTTTTCCAAATGTATTTTATGTGTCCCTTTTTTCAGATACAGATTTGCCAAGGAAGAGATACTCTTCACTTTTAGTTAAAGACATAAGTGAAATCTCTTGTGAATTTCTTCTTAGTCAAGGATGAATATAACAAGGAGTTAATGAGTTGCCTCACTCATTCACCTACTAAAGATTGGAAAATACACAAACCTTCAGAGAAAGTTGTTTAGCCATCAGGATCACAGCAGGAACTAGGTGGCACCCATAAACTGAGAGTATTAACAAAGATGTGGGTTCCCCACCTCTTCTCCCACCCACCCTTCCCCTCCTCTGCATCTCACTGGCTGGACCCAACAGGAGGCCAGAGAGCAGGAGAATCACAACCGATGTAGCCTAAGAAGTCCAGCCTCCCGGGGCGCAGAACCTGATGGAGAAGGAAGAGGCGTAGGTTCAGACGGTAGAGAAGACTCAGCATAGCATGCTTATCGCATTATCTGCAGGTAACACTGTTGCCGTGGGGAAAGTCTGTTTGGTTTTGTTTTGTTTTGTTTTTTTAATGGTCTGTCGAATATTTACTCCACTGACATTATCTACAGAAGCACTTGGCCAATTTGTACACAGTGATTCCTATGCACACCAAAAGGGTTTCCGTAAAAATGAGACTGTATGCAATCTGTACACTGACCCACCAGAGCGGTTCTCCGTCTCCTGGGGAGGAGGAGTCATCAACTTAAAGCAGGATGCCTGAGGTTTCATTTCTTTGGTTGCCTTATCATAATCCCAAATACACATTTCAGGGCTTATTTTTGTTTTTAAAGACACATTCCTTGGTATGTGCACTAGGGTTAAAATTAAAAAGAAGAAAAATAAAGTAATTGCTTGAAGGAGCTGACCCTCCCCGCCCCATCCGGAGACTTGATCAGGGCCAGGCCAGCGAGGGGCCATGGGAAAGTCTGTTTTTAAATCAGCTATAATGTGAGAGCTTTAAATCCTCCTTGACATAAACAAAAAAGTAAAAAAAAACAAACAAACAAAAAAAAAAACTGTGATATGAATGTCACTTTCTACATCCCTAGAAATACTTTCATGCATTTTATTCATTCAACAAGTCTTTAGTTCATGTCTACTTGAAAAGAGACACTGACACGTCTGCTTGATTGCAACATAGACATACCTGAACACACCTCACATTCTCTAAAATCAGGCACTAAAATGACAGAGTTTATGAGAAAAATCGGGTTGGGCAGACCACACCAAACCTGTGCAACTTTGTAACCTGAGTTCTTACAAAAACCACTCACTGGTTTCTGGGGAGATAACTTGAACAGAGCAGGTAGGCGGCTCAGCCTGGCTGGAGGCTGCCACTGGGCCATTAAAAAATGCCCAGAAACATCAGGGTGAAAATGTTAGCAGCACGCTGGTTAGAGTAGAGCTGGGGCACGAACAGGGCTGATGGGAGGGGAGCGCTGAGCTGGAAGGGATGCGTGAAGACGAGCCCAGGAAACACGGCAACCTGACCCTGCCCAGAGTCACACGCAGCCAGCTTGTGTCTTTTGAGGGAGGGAGCCCCAGACACAGGCACGTATTTTGAGCCCCTTAAAATGCTGCCAAAGGGCTCTTGGTGTTGGGCCCCAGCAGCTGAGCTGAAGGCCTTCCGGCTACCCGATGAAGGCTGTAATTCCTCTCCCGTTGTCTATGCTGGCTTCTTTTCTGCAGGAATAATCAGGAGTGACCCAGAGTGACTTCCATGTTGGTATGCTGGCAGTGTCTTGGCTGACTTCTCTGGAAAACAGAGCCCTGGGAACAAAGCTTACTGAGTGCAGGGGTTGCAAGTGAAGGGAAAAGGAAAATGAATCAGTAAAGGAGGGGGAGAAAAATTAAGATTCTTACCAAAATGGCCGCAGCATCACAAAGACATCCCTGACTCTGGGTCACAGGAAACCATGGCATCTCAGGAAGGATGCCCGGAATGGTGAGGGAGGTAGGCAATGTCTCTGCCAGCTTCTTTTTGTCTCTTATCTTTCTTTAGTAAAGTTTACCTCAAGGCACATGAATTCTTCTGTCTTCCAGATACCTCCCACTCTCAGCCCAGGCAGCGGCAAGGCACTGCCCCATTGGGCAGACTGAGCACTGTTGCTGCCCCCAACCTGACCATCACATTCAAGGGAGACAGACACCTGGGTGGAAACCAGGTAGCACTTTTTCCACTGAGGACGAGGCATGTTTGGCTGAGGTTGGGCCAGTAGAGAAAAGGGGTAACACTTGTGGTGATAATCATCAATGGATTAACTAGACAAACTTAGTGTTTGGTTTATACAGCTTGACAGTTTCCTGTGACTGACCTAGGATTTCACATTTCTGAATGCAGACTTAGGGAAATTTTTTATCAAATAACATCACATTTCCATGCCTTTCAACACTCAGACGCTTACTCATCAAGCTTTCCAGGATGATAGGATTAAGGATGCTTCATTCTTTCCTTGAGTTAAGAAAGAAATCACAAGCCTATGAATATGCAAGTGGAAAAAAAAATAATGGCTGTTTTCTTTTCCTTATGATTCGCCTTCTTTTCATATCTTTCTCGGATGGTGGCTCTGTGTTAGTGCTGACGACGGTTTTAAGTGCACCAGGTGTTTCACGGTCCCCACACAGGGGACCGTCTTTACAGACTGAGTTGGGGACAACCATCATGCCCTCTCTGCCCTCACTGTTCTTTACCTCAACTGGGCTTTTCATAAGGAATGAGGCAAAACTAGCAGTAGGACCCCTTCTCCTGATCTGCTTAGACATTACCGTGTATGTCCACGATCTTGACAGGACACTCTCCCACGTCCATTCCTATCCCTCACTTCCCATCCATTGGCACCATGCTTTAGCCAACAGAGCTATGTTAATCTCCCAACAAATCAAATGCATAAATACCCTTTTAGGTTACCAGAGTCAGTTAATGAAGCCAGGTAGTGAAGTGGAAATCACCAATTTAATCCCCAAATGAGCTAGTTAACTTAAATTGACACCATTCTATAGACTAGCATTTTACCTAATTGTGTTTCTCTAGACACTGGTATCCAGCAAGATGACAATACACTTTCACACAAAAAGAAGTAGAGGGGGAGGTTAGTTCCTATTAGCAAATAAGTTTAAGCAAGACAGGGTTATACAAATGTGAAAAAGCACCTTCACTGCAGGACTTCTCAGGGCGTTTCTGTTCATGGGTATTGTGATTCTCCCTCCACAGGGGAGCTGTAACATGCAGGGTTCCTTCCTCCCACTTTTTTTCCAGCGTGATGGTTAAGTTGGAGGGTATTTTTGGATGAGATTAACATTTAAATTGTTGAACTTCGAGTAAAGCAGATTGCCCTCAATAATATGGTGGGCCTCATCCAATCAGTTGATGGCCTGAATAGAAGAAAAAGACTGGCCTCTCTGAGCAAGAAGGAACTCTCTAGCAGAATGCCTTCAGGATTCATCTGCATCATTGGCTCTCCTTAGTCTCCAGCCTTCAGACTGCAACTGCATCATCTGTTCTCCTGGATCTCAGGCTGCCAGGCCATAATGTAGATTTTGGACCTGTCAGCCTTTATAATTACATGAGCTCATTCCTATCACAAATCTCTCTCTGTCTCTCTCTCTCTCCATTCTATCAACTGTATTCCTCCAACTAATACAAATTATGGTACCAGAATCAGAGTGATAAGCCAGCCACTAGTGGCAAGTTGGTTACATTGGACCGATTCCACCATGGAAGGGGCAGCATTTTTTTCTTAGTGAAATAGACACTTTCTCTGGATATGGATTTGTCATCCTGGCATGCAGTGCTTCTGCCAATACTACCATCCATGAACTTACACAGTGCTTTATCTGCCAGTGTGATATCCACACAGCATCACTTCTGATTGAGGAACTCACTTCACAGCAAATGAAGTGAGGTAATGGGCTCATGCTTGTAGAATTCACTGGCCTTACCATGTTCCCCATCATCCTGAAGCAGATGGCTTAATAGAATGGTGGGATGGCCTTTTGAAGGCTCAGTTACAAGAGAAAAATTAGTGGTTACTAGTGGAGAGAGGGAAGGGGGAGGGGATTAAGGGGTACAAACTTCTGTGTATAAAGTAAATAAGCTACAGGGATATATTGTGCAGTACAGGGAATATAGCCAATATTTTATAAAAACTTTAAATGGAGTATAATCATTTAAAAATTTGAATTACTATGTTGTATACCTGAAATTAATATTATAAATCAACTATATCTCAATTTAAAAAAATACCTAGTTACAGTGCCAGCTAGTTGGCAACACCTTGCAGGGCTGGGGCAAGGTTCTCCAGGAGGCTGTACTGAATTTGCTTTGAGTCAGTATCCAACATACGGTGCTATTTCTCTGATAAGATTCATGGGTCCAGGAATCAATGGGTAGAAACTGGAGTGGCATCACTCACTATTACCACTATTACCACTTGCAACCCACTTGGGAAGTTTTTGCATCCTGTCTTCATGACCTTATACTCTAGGCGAGCAGGCCTAGAGGCCTCAGTTCCAAAGAGAGGAATGCTTCCACCAGAAGGCACAGGAATGATTCCACTGAACCGGAAGTGAAGACTGCCACCCGCCCCTTTGGGCTCTTCATGCCTCTGAATCAATAGGCAAAGAAGGGAATTAGTCTGCCATCTAGAGTGATTGATCCTGACTGCCAGAAGAAATTGGGCTGCTAAGGAAGAGGATGCCTGGAATGAAGGAGATTTCTTAAGGTTTCTCTTAGTTTAACCACACCCTGTGATTAAGGTCACTGAAAATCTGTAGCATCCCAATTAAGGTAGAACTCCTAATGGCCTAGATCCTTCAGGAGTGGAGCATTGGCTCACCCCCACCAGAGACAGAACCACAACCAACAGAGGCACTCGCTGAAGGCAGAGGGAATACAGGATGGGTAGCGGGGGAAAGTAGTTATGAATACGAACATCTACCACGTATGTGGCCAGTTACAGAAATGAGAGCTGCAAATGTCATGAGTTGTTCACATTATTTTGTTATAAATGTGTGTGTGTGTGTGTGTGTGTTTGTAAAAGCAAATGTCTGCATTCTCCTCTCTTATCTCCTTATCTGTGATTTAGAGATGCACATGGGTGCCAGGTTGACAAGGGGTGGACGTGTGATGGTTAAGTTTATTTGTCAGCTTGGAGGATGTTTTGGAAGAGGTTAGTAGTTAAACTGGTAAATTTTGAACAGAGCAGATTCACCTCCACAATGTGGGTGGGCCTCATCCAATCAGTTGAAGGTCTGAATAGAACAAAAAAGACCAGCATTCCTCAGCAAGCAAGAGGGAATTTTCCAGCAAAATGCCTTCACACTTCACCTGCACCATCAGCTCACGTGGGTCTCAAGTCTGCCGGTCCACATTGCAGATTTGGGGCTTGTCAGTCTCCTTAATCACGTGAGCCAATAAATCTCTTTCTATTTATATACACATCCATCACTTCTGTTTCTCTGGAGAACCCTGACTAACCTACCCAGGAAAATCCATTTTTTCATGAAATAACTATTGAATTTTGTGAGACATTCAAGTTCCAAGAAGAAGAATCAGTTAAGGAAATGCTGCCACAGACTAGACTCCTGGAAGTCTTGCTGTCTCACAAATGCAGAATATTGGTAAGAAAGGGATCTTTAAAAAGTGAAGAAACCTAAAGAAGTTATCACCAGGTGTTAGCAAGCTTTCGTATGAATGATGTCATTCACAGGATAATTTTTCTGTCACTCAATAACTGTTCATCCCCATACCTCAAAAAAATAAGTTGTAATACAACTAGAAATATGAACCCAGGAATCTTTGAAAGGTGTGTCCCGCTTGACACACCTATATTCCATTACATGTGTGTCACAGTGTTTCTTTGTGTATTTGTTTTCAAAAGTGGCAACACATCTGTGACGCAATGGATGCTGACAGGCATTCCGTGTCGGTTCCAGATGGCGGGCATGTTTCCTGTGGTGAAAGCATTGGGCTCTCCCAGCCCTCCCCACCGCATGCAGAGAGGCAACTTGCAAAGGAATTTCAAGGTGTTCTCCTGACCCATTAGCCACCAAATACCTTACTAGCAGGGCAGAACATGTACCAGTTGGGCAATAATACCAAGACAAATGTGAATCCTTTGCTAAAATATGTGATAAAAACGTAAGACTCTAAGCATTTCGGTGACACAATTACCATGAAATTTACTAGAATCTAAAGCAAATAACTTAACCCTATTTTGCTCCAGCTGGAGGAAATTTCCTTTATATATTGAAACGGATTGTTTCAGACACTGACACCTTAGGAATAAAATAACCATGTGTGCCTAAAATATGATTAATATTCAGGAAGTCCTTCCTGTGAAGGGGAGAAGGAAAAATTAAACATAAGCTTATCAACTATTTTGAAGTAAAAATACATCAGTTCTAGGAAATCTCATTTTGCTGGAACAATCCTTTATGGAGACTTTTTTTTAACAATGTAGTTTTCTCATTTTACAAGTAAGACTAAAAAATTACCTCCTACGAAACTTTTCATAAAAGATTCTGAAATTCTACAAAGTATTATTTTGAGTGATGGTAGCATTTTATCCAGACTAGAGCAGTATGCAAAGCGCAAAGCTATATAAGCCTGCAGATCACTGCCAACATTGGCAGTTCCAATGGATTAAGAGACCTTTGAGTAGCTAAGGTTGCAAGCCTTCAAAGATGAGCTTCACCATCTAGGGGTAAGGGATTCATATGTAATACGCCACCAGTGATTATGTGATAGCCACCCTAAAGCCGATGTCTTTCATGAAAATGATGAGAAAGGATCATTCTCACAAAGCCAATCTGAAGGAGGCGTACCTTTTCAATAAGACAGAAAGTACGCTCACACTTTCTCTAAGTAAGTCATTAGGCACCATGTGATGCTCTTCAAATAATGGAATGCCCTTGCCTCTCCCAACTCCAGCCAGAGTGATTATTCAGCATTTCTAAAAGAGCATTGTCATATTATTAAAATAACAGGATCTTTTCTTTTCTTACTACATCAAGATTTTATTACTATGGCAGTAAGGTATTAAAATTGTCACTGTATATCACCCTATGTCAATTTCACAATGGTGAAAATGGTCCTTGAATAGGAGTTTAAAATATTTTTTCAAGTATTTTAGAGTCTGCAGCAATGAAAGTAACGATATGATGAAAAATGTATTATTTCAGTTGAAAGTCTTTTATAGGAAAGTAATGGGTTTATAAAAATCCTTAAGGCAAAATAAAAATCACAAGACTCTGAAATTGCTGGAGAGTGACATTTCTCATTGAACATCTTCTACCTAAGAAATTTCCCAAAGCTTGATGACAGGTCACTCTCCCATCAGTTGCTATTAACATCTGGTTAAAATAAAGCAAGAAAAATGAGATTCAGGGGCACCTTGCCTCAGTAACTCATGCCCTGGAACAGTTCTGTGGTTGACCGTTACCCAGGAGGCCAGCACTGTGGAGGGAGGCTCACCCTCAACACTGGGGACTGGCTCGTAGCTCAAAGGGGGTGGGGTGACATGGAACACACAGACAGAATGACCTCTCAGATTATGTCTGTTATTGAAAACAAGGCATTTCAGCAGCACCTGAAAATAAAGATGATAATGCAGAGAAGGAGGGAAAGATAAATGGTTTTTATGGACTAGTTTATGACAGATGAGCAACTTGCCACCTGTCACCGAGATGCACCTTTTTTATAAGGGATCTACATAGAAATACCAGCACCTAAAAACATCTTAGGCTCACTACTTAATTCAAACATACGTGTGACCTTTTAGTCTGAGGATATATTTCCATACATTGTGTTCACATCCTTGAGGGATGAGGTGTGGGGGAGGGTACTGTCAGCAATGTCTCTGTTCTATAGCTGGAGAGTCCAGTAACGAGAGAAGAAATTGTGTGCTCAAGATCACCAAGTTCAGTCAACTCCGATGGAGCTTGGAATCCACATTCTTGGACGCCTGAGCCTATTCTAACATTTACTGGGGCTTTTCAGCTCTTTTTTGGCTCATTCAGAATTGCTGTTTTAACTTTTCAGTAATTAAAAGCAACCAGAAAATCATCTGTCCATCTGGAAAACCATCTTGTTGACTTTATTGTTCAGAGCCTGTTGATACGGACATATCTGCCATACAATAAAGACATGAATGTCATCAGTGACTGAAAAAGAAAAGAGACTGGATTTAGAAATTATATCCTGCACACAATTGTAAAATATGTACACAATTTAAAATAAAAACAAAAAAACAAAGAGTGCCACTCATCAGCCCCTTATTACAAAAGCTTAAGTTGCAACCCATTGCATCACCCAGGACAGTGCGCTCTCTAAGGGGAATTCAAGGTGGAAAAAAACAGGATGAACCCCTCTGTGCTTTGGATAAATGGGCCCCTAGGTAGTCAAGATGCACCTCTAAGGAAGAATTTCAATAACCTCAGATTTTTGCATCTTCCCATACACAGAAAAACACGAAAATCATTCATTGAGATATCTGTTCTTTGTGACTAGCAGTCTTCATTTGATGTTTGACTACATGTGCTTCCCAAAAAAAAAAAAATCATATTTACACTGACTCTTCCCCTAGTTCTCTGGAGCAGTTCCTCAGAGCTATCTGAGAGGCTGTCTCCTGTGTTGTAGTTCTCAGTTAGGTCCCTGAATAAAACTGAAACTCACTGCTCTCACATTGTGTGTGTGTGTTTTTCAGTCCACACAGGCAACAAGTCATTACTCGCAAAAGAACACCTAAAAGTCAAGGGAGCCATAAAACACGATATGGAAAACCAATAGGCTATGTTGTGTACAGAATTATTTTGGTGGGGTGCCCTATGCCATCAAGAATCCATCATTAGGTATCACAGTGTCGTTGGCTTAGAATAATTCTCTGTGACACCTGTTTCTTGAAAGCTGGTAGCATCAGCCCAGCTCTTAAGGATGAGAATGTTCAGTGGCTACTCTGCTCTGGGAGCCGCAGCTAAGGAGCGGGCAGATGGGGGGAGGGGTGACCTTGCCCAGCTGTGCCTTCAATCCAGGTCACTGATCCCATCTTCAGCTCCTGGTCCTCAGGTAACTGAGCAGGACTCTATGGGGGCTTCCTGGGACAGACCCCTGCCCCCATGTCCTCTGCTTTAGTTCCTCTCTGAAGTAGGTAACAGTACCCAATGCACATTTCCTGAGTTGTTTTACAGACGCTAAAACCTCCACCAAATGGAAGATGTTAACTACTTGATGACCATGAGCGCATAGTCCCCAAACCTACTGGAGCCCAAGGATTGATAACGTCAGCCCCTGTGACCCCCACCCTGTTATCTCACCATCAACCAATCAGAGACGTGCCCTAGCTGATCACATACCCTTTGACTTCCTTCCCTCACCTGGCCTTTAAAAATGCTTTCCTGAAACCCATCAGAGAGTTTGGGTTTTTGAGCATTAATGCTGCCCAGATTCCTTGCCTGGAGCTTCACAGTAAATGCTGCCCTTTCCTTTGCCATAACCCGGTGTCGGTGGATTAGCTTTACTGCGTGGCCAAGCAGACCCAAGTTTGGTTGGGTAACACTCCTATCTGAATTCAACCCACCATTCATACAGTAAAGCACTGGTGTCAGTTTAACAATGTATACTGGCTGCATTCTGAGCAGGGGATCCATGCATGAATGAATGCATAGCTAAAATATCATCTGTCAGCTTAGACCTCTCTCTGCACGTCAAAGAAAGGAAAAGCCCCTCTGCACCATCACATTAGTTCAGAGGAAGAACACACGAAAGAAGAAAATTACTTGCAAAAGAAAGATGCCTTCACTGGGCACCTTTTCTCTCTTGCAGGCAGAGTTACTGTGACACATACAGGACATCTAATTACTGTTCCTTTTGATGTTTCAGTAACCAAAAAATAATTTACTTATTTTATGTGTACTATTTGTAAAAACTACAGTATAAGGAGAAGTAAGGTGGAGTTCCTACTTTCAAGGAGTTTCCAGTCTAGAAGGGAAACCAGATGCGTGCATGTCTGACTACACCCCCAGCTAGAAACTTGGAGTCGAGTCCTGCAGGATAAGCCCAGGCTGTGCTCAGGGAGGTCAGTGAGGGAGATTAGGCCAGAAAGCGGAGGATACTGACGGATGCGATTGGCAGGGAATCAGGAACAAAGCAGGGCTGAACAGAAGAAAGTCTGGGAAGTTAGAAGGCACTGACTTGTGACAGCTTCGTACACCAGGCTAACCAAGAGGGGTGACTTTATTCCCCAAATGTTAGTAAGAATAACGCTTTACATGACCATGAGCTTTTCCTGCTTAGCCAGACACTCACGGGGAGTGAGAAGAGCACATCCCTAACTGAGACGGATGACTCCAGGGACAGCAGGTTGCTTGTTGGTGCTGAACTGAGTTAACCTGGATGGGTTGCAGGGAGGAAAGTCTGGAGGTTGGTGGGAGGTGACTACGAGGGGACAAGCAAGAGGTAATGAAGGCCTGGGCCAGGGGGTGGCCGTGGGACCGGAAATGCCCAACAGTGATTTCTTGGAATAGACATGCCCCGATGTTATTTTGTGAAAACACAGAAAAGACAACAGTAACATCCTGACCACAACAGCAGATGCAGGCCCGCCCAACAGGAGCTTTTCTTTAAGAAAGGAGCTGGGTTCTGAGTGCCTGCAGCCAGAGGAAGACCAGAGGCCCACACTGCTTTCCCTTCATTCAAGATCCCGTAGGAGGCAAGGTCGGAAACAGCTTTGGTCTTCATGGTTTGAATTCCTCTGTTATCTACACTGTTGATGCCTGTCTGCTGTGTGTTCAGGGTGCCTTACCAAATGCTAGCGCAAATTGAATTCATAAAGAAATAGATGGCATAGGCAAGCAGAATTTGCCACCCTTAAATATGTCTCTTTGGTTATTTTCTAAGAAACAGCAAACATGGGGAAAACCCTGCAAACCGAGTCGAAGTTACTGTTTTATAAGAAATATTTACCTTTGTAAGGGAACTCTCCATGTGGCAGGGTGTCTCCCTCACTGCTAGCAGAAGAGAAGAATGACCCGATCTCTAGAGACAGATCTGCATAGCAACCCCACCCTTGTTGACTGTGCTGTCCCTGGCTCTCCGCACCTGCAACATCCTCCTTTGCTTGTAGCTGAGGATGGTATTTAAGGTGAGGGACTTGGCTGTTTCAGTGAGTTAGTTTTCCCAAGTCTCTCCCTTATATACATGTTATTAAATTTTGTTTGATTCTCTCCTGTTAATCTGTCTCATGCCAATTTAATTCTTAGGCCAGACAGAAGAACCTTAGAAGGGTAAAGGAAATTTCTTCCTCCCAGACAAAGACATGGGCCCTTCAATGTCCTTGAAGATATACAAGCCACAGGCTAAAATCAAGTTAATCCTCTCAAAGTAAAATGACAATAAAAATAGTAAGAAACTTTATAATATTATATATATATAATGTCATATTATTTATAATATGATATTCTATGTAATATATGTATTATGTAGAATATAATGCATAATATAATATGTATTATATATAATATGTTACATATAATATTATGTTATAATATTATATTATTTCATATTATGTTATGTATTTTATATTATATATTATATTATAATTATTATAATATTTTATTGAACCATGTGCCAGACACTTAGCAATACACTTAACATGTATTCATCTATTTTAATAGTCTTAACTAGCCTGTGTGGTAGGATTGCCAAATTTCGTCTAAATTCTAAAAGATGTCTTTTTTTTTAACATGTTAACGAATCCAGGATTGAGTTTTATACTTATATACTTAATGTGGGAACAATGCTGCTTTTTTTTTTTTTCCAGTATATTTGGGTTTTTCCAGTGAAAAGTTATTATTAAATGATGTTATTCAATAATGGTATCTTAGGATGGAAGAAAAGTGAAGATATTGTCCCCATACTTAAATGAGACTGAGGCAAAAGTAGGAACAAGGTCCCATCACTAACAGGTAAAAAAGCAGGTGAGAAAACCTGCCCATTCATCTTAAAGGCTCTACCCTGAGTGGCTGTCTTCTATAGTATAAGAAATAGTTCATCCCCTTGCAAGGAAACTGACAATGGGGATACTCAGCCACTGCACTAACCAACCAAGCCATCAGCAGTGTGATGTCGGCCTCCATTTATTCATTTGACAAGCAGTCATTCAGCACCTGTCTACCCCACGTTGTGCTGGCCATCATACTTCCAGTGGTAAGAAAAGCCACCTCTTTGCCTGTGGAGCACAAAAGACAAATAGGAGAGATAGACATCAAACAATAATGACTCAGGGGGGTGGAGGTTGGGAGTTCGGGATTAGCAGATACTAAGTACTATATATAAAATAGATAAATAAACAAGATCTTACTGCATCGCCCAGGGAACTATATTCGATATCTTGTAGTAACCTATGATGAAAAAGAATATGAAAAGGAATATATGTATACAGGTGTAACTGCTATGCACCAGAAATTATATTGCAAATCGGCTGTACTTCAATGAAAAAAGAAAAAAGAAAAGGACGACACAGATAAACAGTATATTGCAAACCACAAACCATCACAAACAAAAACATGTTATGAGGACATTCGTCAGAGGGTCCAGATGGAGTCTGGGGTATCAGGGACAGCCACTTTCCTGAAGATTTTATTTCTGAGCTCATCTAAAGGATTCCACTAAGACTGGGTAAAGGAGGGCCCTGGGTGGGACATGCTGGGTCTATGATAATCCAGGAACATCAGACTATTTTAGACAATAGAGATTGCATGTGCAAAGGCCCTGCTGTGTTTGAGATCCAGAAAGAAGGTCAAAGATGTTCATGTGTAATGAGACCAGACAGGTTGTGGGTCACGATGGGGATGTGGCTATTTACCTACCCTAAGAGCAGTGGGAGGCAGCTACTTTTTTTTACTTTAGAATGTATGACATCCTATAGTGACAGTGGAGTGTGCAGTTCATTTCTGTTTTATATCAGTGTAAGTTTAAAGCAACACAGTAAGTATCACAAGGTGGGAGGCTCTGAAAACAGTTGGGGCTTATGTCTACAAATATCCTGAAAGTGAACATGTGGGCTGCGACAAACACATGTTACACACCAGTGAACAGGCCAGGACTAGACCATTCATTCTTCTGCTGAACCATGTGCTACCCATCAGGAGCCCCATGACTAGACCCAGTTTCGGATACAGAGAGGTGTTCCCATATGGAAGGGATTCTTGCCAGTCACAGCAGACGTCAGGGCTGAGTTATCCCGTTTTGAAAGGAACAGCCACTTAGGGTGAACCTGCGTTTTTGCTGAGGGTAGTGTCACTGGCTTGCTATTGACAGAAGACAGCACAACTGCAAAATAACAGGTTGTCCTTCCTCCCTGAAGGCAGACTGCGGTGCGTGTCAGCCACAGAGTGGGAGGTGCTGAGCAGGAATCAGACTGGCCCTCAACCTAATGACTGGAAGTGACTGCATTCATCGGATGGAGGAGGTTGGCCGTGAGGTTCCCACAGGAGCAAATATTAGGGGAATCACCCACCCTGCCTGTCTTCCAGCCAGAAGCCACTCTCTTCCTGAGGTCTAAACGACCGCGAGAGGAAATACAAAAGAAAATAGGCCTGGAGGACCAGGAAAACAAAATTGCAGAAGAGGTGGGGTAACTTAGGAGTTTTATCCGAGTAACGGACCTTAAAATCAGCAAGTATCCCATACACACACGACTGGAGGGAGTGTCTGCTGTTTCAGTCTTTCAGAAATCAATTTGTCAATGTGTATCAATAGCCCTAAAAATGCCCACAAATTTTGAACCTATAAATCTATTCCTAGAAATGTATCTTAACAGAATAATCAGAAATATACAGTGTTCACAGCCTCGTTATTTACAGTGACAAAAAGTCAGAAATAGTTTATAGATCCAATTATGGAAAAATGATGATGGAATAATTGTAGTATGTGCAGAAGATAAACTATTTTTCAGCCACTGAAAATCGTATCTGTAAAGAACACTTTATGACATAGGAAAATATAATACATCAAGTTTAAAAAGCATTTTACAAAACTGCATATACAGTGTAATTTCAAATATACCTCTACACACACATTATGATAGGACAAAATAGCAATAGTGATTACACCTAAATTCTAGTTATTTGCTTTTTATATACTTTATTTTCTACAATGGGCATGAAAAGATTTTTTAAAATAGAAGAAAGTACAGGAAAATAATGGAGACTCCATCCAAAATTAACTGTAGTTTTTGCTTCAAATATTTAATGAAGAGACAGAATGTTCTAGATGAAATTTGAGTCCACTTTGTTCAAGTTCCAGACCCCTCTCTTCCTGAGATTGTGTCCATCTAGCCTGTGTTTGTACACATTTCTATATATTATGCTTTCATAAACATCCTACAATGTGTTCTGCAAAATTTATATAAATTTTATCACAATGCAACTTACTTTTTTCACTGACATTAGATTTCTGAGAGCCGTTCAGGTTGCTATGTATTGAACCAAATCATTTGTTTTAACTGCTGTAGAGTATTCATCAAATAAACCACAATTAATTAATCTCTTCCCTTATTGATAGACATTTAGGTTGTTTCCAGTTTTTAGCCATTACAAACAGCGCTGCTATATAGAGCCTTGATAATCAGGAAAAGGTCTTTACATTTCAAGGATGGAGGCAGGTGATAGAGAATACTGCTAAGTCTAGTGAAGGGAGTGCTTCTGCATCCCAGACTCGGGTTTCTCACTCATTGCCCCAGGACCCTCCAGAGGCCAGCATCTTGGAGCTCTCTCTGATGATATGAAGACTATCTGAGGGCCCAGCGGTCCCTACCCAGGCACCCTCTGTCCTGCCCCGTAACTTTGTACCAATACTTCAACTGCTTGGACATCTACAACTAGATGCCAGACGTACCTCTTCCCAGAAGTAGCAGACATGAATCTTATCAACTTGTTTAATCCTCAGGATTTTTAATTTCAGGAAATGAGGCACAGAGAGTTTAAGTCGCTTGCCTGAGGTCACACAGCTAGTAAGAGGGGGAGCTGGACCCAAAATCAGACAACGTGACTCCAAAGTCCACACTCTTAACGTCTGTTCAAAGGCCTCAGTAATTTTCCACTAGTCCACTCCTTATCTCATTTCCCTTTTTACAGCCTCACCTCTCACCAGCTGCAAGGGAGAGACACAAGGCAGTCCCACTCCCCAGAGTCTGGACTCTGACTCCTGTCGACGGTCGTCACCCACACTGGCTCCTGTGCTCACACTGCTATGGCTTCCTAACCACCACCCTGCCAATAAATCTTTGTTTTTATAATTCTGGTCTTGTCATCATTTATATATTTCTTGAGTCACTCAAATTTTAAGTCTCCTGATCCCTTTCTTCCTCTTCTGGCACTAATGTCCTTCTGCCAAAGCACTGGAGAGAGGGTGGGAATAAAGTAATAAAGCTGCAAGCTATACCCCCTGTGTCTTCACAGAATGTATGTGTAACTGTTTCAAGAAGGAAATTTGCCGACCGTAAATAAATCAAAATCCAGCCAACACTTGGGAAGACACCACATGCCAGAGACCTATCTGTCGGTGGTGTGGAGTGAATTTCTGCCCTCGTTGGGCTCATGTCTCAAGTCAAGTTGGTAAATTGTACTGCTCAAATATTTTTTTATACACACTGATTTTTTTTCCTGCTTATTCTATGTTACTGAGAGACGTGTGCTGTTGGCATCTGTAACTCTACCATGGATTGGTATTTCTCCTTTTAGTTCTGCTAGCATTTGCTTCATAGAGTTTAAAGCCAAGTTATTCAATGTATACAATTTAATATCATTATGTGCTTCTGTTGAATAGCCTGCGTTATCGGAGAGCTGTCCCTCTTTTCCTGCAGTAGACCTTAGGTTAGCATCTACTTGGTTTGATACAAAAATAGCCACGACGGCCTCTTTTGGCTAAGATTTGCGTGGTATTTTTTTCTCCTTTTTTTTTCGTTTCACATTCAGCCTATCTTTGTCATTTTATTTAAAGTGTGTCGCTTATAAACAGCATGTAGTTTGCTTCTCATTGACCATCTTCATCTTTTCATCGCAGCGACTGGTCTAGGTGTGTTTCCTAGGACTGCTGTAACAAGACACGACAAACTGAATGACTTAAAACAACAGAAATCCATTCTCTCAAAGGCATGGCTGCTAGAAGTCCAGAATCAAGGGGTCAGCAGGACCACGCTTCCTTGGAAGTCTCTACGAAAGAATATCACCTCGCACGTCCTATTTCTGACGGTTGGGGCAGTTCTTGGCGTGCCTTGGCTTGTGGCAGAATAATGCCAGAATAATGCCAGTCTTTGCCTCCGCTGGCCTCTGCCTCTTCCCTGTGTGTCTCCTCTGTTTCTGGATCCAAATGTCCCCTTCCTCTTAGGACACCAGTCGCTGGATTTAAGACCCACGCTAATCCATTGTGACCTCATCTTAACTTTTTCTTGAAATATACGTTGCATATAGTACTGTATAAGCTTAAAATGCACAGCAAGATGATTAACAAATATTGTGAAATAAAGACCACAATAAGTTTAGTTAACAACCATGATCTAATACAGATAAAGAAAAAAACAAACAAGCAAGTTTTTTTCCCTTGTAATGAGAATTCCTAGCATCTACTTTCTTAAACTTCATCTTAACTTAATTACATCTGCAAGGACCCTATTTCCAAATAATGCCGTCCATATTCACAGGTCCCAGGGGCGTGGAGCATATCTTTTGGTAGGTATGCAGGTCAACACCCCACAGTCCATTTATGACTGACAATTACTAATACTGCCAACAGCAGAGATCAAAGCATGGGGCAAGAGTTTCCGGGTGGCCGCTTACCTTGGTTAGGACAGATCTTACAGCTCCGTGCTGGAACTAAGTTGTCCTTTAGAATGAATCAAGTCAAAATAAGTGTGCTCTTATCATGCTGCAGTGGTTAGGAAGTGATTGCCTTTCCGGTATTTTGTAAAGTGATTGTCAGATGCTTTTATATTCTAGAAGGTTCTCCAGAGTGTCTTACTGCTACTGTGCTTCCTGGCCTTCATTTTTGTCTTTTTGGCTGGCTCAAGCTTCTCTCCCTTCTCCCTACCCCCCACCCTCCTCCCTCTCACCAGGGTTTTCCATACAAAGGATTGACCAGCTCAAGCGCTATTCTTCTGGTCAAACACCTACAAAACCATTTTACAGACGTTGATGGCCTATAAAATGGGGAGTTTATGATCATTGTGGCTCTGTTAGCAAAGAAGGAAAGGGGAGTCAGCTGTATCTGCTGGAGAAGCCAATAACCATATCTGTCTGCAATAATCACATACAGAATAAAAACTCTCAGTCTGGTTTTTGAAGGTCCCACCACCTAGGCCCATGCGGTCTTCCAACCTAACTCTCCAGGGTTCACCACTAGGAGCCCTACGTCCCACCTGCCCACGTGACCCCCATGGAAAAAGCCTGGGCTCTCATACGCATGCTGTTTCATTTTCCAGGAATGCACCCCTCTACATTTTTTTAAAAATGAAATTCTTTACTGAAGTGTAGTTGATTTACAATTTAGCTTCAGGTGTACAGCAAAGCAATTCAGTTACACATTTACATACATACATATTTTTTCAGTTTCTTTTCCACTACAGCTGCTTACAAGAAATTATAGTTCCCTGTGCTATGCAGTAAGTAGGTCCTTTTTGTTTACGTGTTTTATATATAGTAGTTTGTATCTGCTAATCCCAACTCCTAATTTATCCATCCCCTCCTTTCCCCTTTGGTAACCATAGTTTGTTTTCTATGTCTGTGAGTCTATTTCTGGTTTGAAATAAAATTTGTATCTTTTTTTTTTTTTGATTCCACATCTAAGTGATATTAAATAATATTTGTCTTTCTCTGTCTGACTTACTTCACTTAATATGATAATCTCTAGGTCCATCCATGTTGCTACAAATGGTGTTATTTCATTGTTTTTTATGGCTGAGTAGTATTCCATTGTGTGTGTGTGTGTGTGTGTCCCCAATTATCTGTTGATGGACCTTTAGGTCGCTTCCATTTCCTGGCAATTATAAATAGTGCTGCTATGAACACTGGGGTGCCTGCGTCTTTTCAAATTACTGTTTTCTTTGGGTATATGCCCAGGAGTACCCCCTCTACATCTTGAGGTGCCCTAATCTTAATTTCTGAGATAGCACATGTTTTCCAGTCCTCTTCCTAGACCACATCCCCAAAGGCTCAGTGCAGAGAGCACACATTCCATGAAGCTGCCTCCATACCCCAGCTCAGAGAAACTGCCCTTTCTCACTTCTGTGTCTCTCTCCGGCACATCATCATTTTCTACCTACTGTTAGAATTATGCACGTAAGCATCTTACATCCCATCTAGATTGTAAGCACCCTAAGAACAGAGGCTCCGTCTTACTTGTCATCACGTTGCCAGATCTCCTGCATTTTCCTGGGAGACAGACACTGAGAGTATTTACTTGGTTTATTCAAGGGAGAGATCCATCTATGGATCTCTATGAACACTTCAATCTTATCCTCGCCCACAAATGAATAAAGACACCATGTAAATTTAGGCTCAATTTTAGGGTCAGGTCTCTCATGGTGAAGGAATATTCCTGAACCATTCTCTCCTTTGCTAGCCAGAAGTCCTTTTCTCCTTATAATTATTGAAAAATGTATGGGTGTGAAATGCTATCAGGTTTGATTCTTGATCACTACTAATTTCAACAAGAGCTGGATCGGAAGAAAAAAGCAGTTATACGACAGACATAATAAAGCCACATGCCACAGCAGGATAACCCTGTTGTTCTAATCACACGCAGTCCTTCTGATGTTGCCCTAATGGTTGTTATCTTGTAAAGGTGGCTTTTTCACTTTTGAGCTACTTAGCAATGAGGTATAGTTTTATTATCTCGAAGGTGAATTCTGCTTGCCTGGAAAGTGTGTCAAGAGTTTATTAGGTGCTGCGATTCATGACTCATGGAGGGGACAATAAAAACGAGGTCTGCCGCACACCAAGCCCTTTCTGGAGTCGTGGTGCATGCCTAACTGTGTCTACACTTTGTGATCTACTGCTTTACACACGGATAATTTTTTGGTAGTCGTGGGTACCAGATCAGTTGTCAGATAGGGCTGAATGCTGTGAAGCTTGGATAAGGAGAGGATGGCAATTAACTGTATTTATCCTGTCAGTCATTCTCATCACCAGACGGTGATATGAACACAGTGAGAAAGAGATCCTGCATGACTCTTCTTTCTGAATTAGGGAAACTGTAAGAAACTGGCCCATTTCTGATCATTTTGTAGGAGTTTTGTTGGCTGTGCTTGTTTTGATTTGGAATTTCACTTCGAGGTAGATAGATGAACAAGTAAACTCTGACCTCCCCATTCTGTTATCTTCTCTCCACGTACTTGCTTGTTCAAGATTATTCCAGATATGCCCATTATTTAAGACTTGCTTTCTCTAGCCTCTGTTCCCACAAGATAATTCTGATTCACTCAGTGCTCCAGAGGTCATGGGAGATTTTCTCATCTTCTTGTTAGGAACACCTGGTATTCGGTCTTACCTACTCAGTTCAGCTCTATAATGCTCCAGACAGGCTTGTGAAGAATAAAAAGATGAATCAGTAGTCCTGGCCCCCAGGACTAGGTGACTGGTTCAGATGCTTCCGAGCTAGCTAATTGGAGGACCTGGAGCAGCTGCCCACGAACTGAAAGCAGCAGATAGTTGTCTTGGCTGCTAGCTCAGAAGCCGTGGACCGAACGGCGCTGCTGGTGGTGGGAATGGAAATGATGGGCCCTGGGACTGGCCCAGGTCCTGGGGGGACCATCCTCTCAACTGTGACAGGTGATGGGCTGCTCGGCTTCAGGAAGGAGCCCTGGACTTGGAGCTGAGTGTAAAACCAGCAAGCCATCTGATGCCTCTGAGCTCTGGTTTTTGTCTGGGAAACAGACAAACAAACAAAACCCCCAAACAAAAAATACAACAGAGTTACAGGTTATTTGGGAATATAAATGAGATCATGGGCATAAATGCAAGTAAATTTTATTAAGCTTCAGTGTGTTATGTAAGTAACATAATCATGCAGTTATAAGTCACATGCCTCTGGGGAAGCCCTGCACTCTCTTCCACAACTATTATTCTTTAATTCGTGGACGTGAGAAATGAAGGTAAACATCAATCCAAGTCAGTAAGAAGGTTTCGATGCTGGTCACTTCCAGTCCAGTGGTGTCTTCTGTTCACCAAGGGAAAAAGAGGACACTGATGAACTCATCTACAAAACAGAAGCAGACTCGCAGACACAGAAAATGATCTTATGGTTACTGGGGGAAACGGGGTGAGGAGGGATAAATTTGGGAGTTTGAGATTTGCAAATGTTAGCCATTATATGTAAAAATAGATTTTAAAAAATTTCATCTGTATAGCACAGGGAACTATATTCAGTATCTTGTAATAACCTTTAATGAAAAAGAATATGAAAAACAAATATATGTATATATATATGCAAGACTGGGACATTGTGCTGTACACCAGAAATTGACACATTGTAACTGACTGTACTTCAACTGAAAAAAAAAAATTAGGCCAGGGTACTGCTTCTCAAACCTGAAATGTAGTTACCCATCCACTGGGGAGCTTGTGGAAATACAGTGTGTCATTTAGCAGCTCTTGGCTGGGGCCCAAAATTCTGCATTTCTAGCAAGTTCCCAGGTGACGCAGATAACGCTGGGTAGAGGACCTCACTTTGAGTAGCAAGGGGCAAGATAACATCCTGGAATTCAGTCACTCAAGCACTCTGGACTTCTCCAAAGATCTACGCTCAGGATTTCCCCAAAATTATCAGCTGTAATTTCTCTTTCCTTTTTTCACTGAAAACTCATCTTCTTTGGGTCAGAATTTATGGAGAAGAATGTTCTTAGGGCAACCCAAACAGAATGGAGGCAGTAAGGCAGAGGGAAATTACTGCTTTGATGAGAACCATTTCTTCAACCATAAACATGCTGACCCGGAGGCTTCTGTCCACCAGATTTAATCTGCACATTTCAGGTATTGCACTACACGTCAGTCCAGTTCTCATCTGAGAGCCTAATGATTCTTTGTATCTTTTCTTTTCTTTTAATTGTATATTCCTTAAGATTTTGCTCTGACCTCACCTCCTTTTTTTCTGTTTTCTTTGTCCTCTACAAGGCGTCCAAGCTCTGTCTCCATTCTAGCACTGGTTTCACTGTATCTGGCCATCCTTTTTGGGTCTTTTCCTTAAGACTGTGAGCTCCTTGAAGGAAAAGATGGCGACTTCTGACTCTGTGTCTCAGGGGTCTTGAGCAATGTCTGGTGTGTTAATACACAACCCCAGCTCTAGCAACTGTTGTCCATACAGAGTTCTAGCTTGTTGAAACAAAGACCCTTCGCTAATCCTCATTTAATCCTCTTAAGAACTCAGTGAATTTCTGTCCTCTTCCTCTTGTAGATGCGGCAATGGAAGCTTAGAAAGGGTAAGAGGCATATGTAAGGTTAGCCAGTTGGCAGGTGGCGGAGCTGGGCCTTGAATGAAGGTATGTCTGGCTTGACAGTCCAAGTTCTTTCTAACCGCTTTGGAATGACTGAATGAATAAATGCACCCCCAGTGACCTTTATGTTTACCACGACCTGCAAAGTGTAGGTGGCTAATCATAGCGTTGGCCGGACGTGTCGACATCCAGAGTGATGACTCCCGAGGCCTGGTCCCCAGGCCAGCGCCAGCTCAGGATCAAAGATTTGCCAGTCTTTGATGGAAGGAAAATAGGAACACAAAATTCAATTTATTTCATTAAAGAACTGCCTTCACGAAGAGAACATGTCCATTCCTTTCTGATATTCGAGTGACCTTCCTTTCACAAGATAATGGAAAGAATAATCAGTAATTATTACTATTATTATTATTATTATTATTATTATTAACATTCTTACTTAGCAAAATAGACTGACCATGCTGAGCTGGAATCCTATTTATTTAGATTTCTGTGAAATCCCAAAGCCTGCGAATAACTTCTCTAGAGAAAGTTTAGAAGCAATCGAAGTAGGGAAGGTATAGCAGTGGTAGAGTGTGTGCTTAGGTAAAGCATGTGTCCTGGGTTCAATCCCCAGCACCTTCATCTAAATACATACATACGTACGTACACACATACGTACATACATAAATTTAATTATCCCCTCCCCCCAGGAAAAAATAAAATAAAATAAAGGCTACAAAAAAAGCAGCAGCAGCAATCAACAACAGAGCCCCTACCTGAGGGCAAGTAGGCAAGTGCCTTTAGCAGATGATTTTCAGATTGCAATAAAAATTCCTGTTCGTAAATATGCTTTTTCCGGCCACACCTAGCTGACGCTAGGCAACTGTTGATAATAAAACCACAAATCCATGAAAGGAATACCCCTTTCATTTGAGCAAAAGAGTTGCAGGCTTTCTCTTTTAACGAGTTCTGTTCAAATGGGCATTCTCTGAGGCGCTTGGAGAGCATACACTTCTAAAGATGGAGAGCCAGATGGCTAGAATGTCTAGGTATGGGGCTGAGGAGAGGGATGGGAACAGGGCACTGCCCAGGAAGGCCCAGGCTGTTCAGCTGGAGGACTGGGCCCTGAACAGACCAGCTGGCAGAGGCAAGATACGAGGGGCCAGACCAGGGCTCCCACCAGCCCCATAGCTCGGGGCTCCAAGGGTACAGACAGGATGCTGAGTGCATCCGGAGGGGCATATGGGCCCCCAGCTCAGCACGGAGAGGATCTTCTCAGCTTGTGCTGGGGACTTCACACTTGACACGTGTTTTGATCTCCCCAGGGACACTCCAACATCAGCATTACAACTTGCATTTCACAAATGAAGAGACTGAGGCCAAGCAAAATAAATTGCCAAGGTCACATGGCCCGCAAGTGGCAGGAATGAATTTCAGCCCAGGTAGGTCTGATCCAGGGCACATTCTCTTCTGACGAATTTAGATGCCTGCAAGGAGGGACTGCAAAGCCGGCCATCTCCTCCCTTCTCAAGGATTTCTGCAAACTTTTCGCACACATTTGTTCTCTTCTCTTAAACGTGGTGGTGTCACAAACTTACATCAGAGGGAAGACTCCACCCTAGGCCTCTGATTCCTTCCCACCACTTTAGGGTGTAACACCATGTAGAGGGTTGAATAGTGGCTTCCAAAAAAGTATGTCCAAATCCTAAATCCCTGAACCTGTGACTATGACCTTATTTGGAGACATGAGTCTTTGCAAGTGTAATTAAATTAAAGATCACAAGATGAGGGGGCGGGTATAGCTCGAAGTGGTAGAGCCCATGCTTAGCATGCAGGAGGTTCTGGGTTTAATCCCCAGTGCTGCCTCTAAAAAGTGAACAAATAAATAAACCTAATTGCTTCCCCCCCACCCCCCAAAACAAAACGGAAAAAAAAAAAAAAAGATCACAGGATGAGATCATCCTGGATTTAAGGTGGGCCCTAAATCCAGGGAAAGTGTCCTTATCAGAAAAAAAGTCGGAAGGAGATTGGAGACACAGGAAACTCAGGGGAGAAGCCATGTGGAGACAAAGGCAGAGACAAGATTTATGACAGGAAGGCCGACAGCCCCCGGGAGCTGGAAGGGACAGGGAAGGCTCTCCCCTACTGCACAGTGTAACAACACCCGGATATCTGACTTCAGGCCTCCAGACTGTGAGACAATCAATTCCCATTGTTTTAAGCCCTCAGTTGGTGGTAATTTGTTATGGCGGCCCTCAGTAATTCATTCACACTGAAACTCAGGACCTTTTGTTTTGTAATTATGACCCACCAACTATCACTGCTTAGAGGCTGTAAAACTCACCTACTCTAAATCCATTCAATTTTAGATTGGGAATCCCAAATTTGAAAATCGAGGCTCAGACTATTACTGATTTTTAAGAATACACAGTCAGAAAAAAAATAATATATAAAAATAGGCCAGTACATCAGCTACTTTTTTTTCTCAAAAGACGAAAATGCCTTTTCCCACAAAATATTCTGCAGTCAATAGATAACCTCATTTAGGGATGAGGATTACTTAATACTATTTCTATAGTATCTCAATTAAGTTTTCTTAAATGGGCAGTAAGCATAAAAGAGGGGAAATGAAAAAAGAACAAACACAAAGAGCCTAGATTTCACCCACAAATCTGTTTTGTAGCCTGCAATCTGTCAGTAAAGCCTGCAAGCCCCCTATTATGTTGTTGTTTTTTTTTTTTCCTGGTACAAACACTTTCTATTTTGAGCCTTTTTCCCTTCTCTCTCTCACGCTAATAAGAAATTTCAAAAGCAATCATGAGCCCAAACCGAAGATTACTTAGCAAGACAGGCTTCTCCTAAATGCTCTACATTATCCTCTCTCTGTCCTCATTTTGAGTCATTCTCTCTGAAGATGCCGATTGCATGATTGAATCTGTCACCCTCCAAATGGCGTTAAGAAAAGCTTCTTGCCTGGAACACTGTTTACATGGGAGGTGGGGTAAAAAGCCCAGGACTCACAAATTGGAAGTAGGGAAGGGAACGTATGTCTCCAGGGTAGCCCGAGGGAGCCTCTGAGTTTAGCAGGTGGAAACCCGGACTCCATCCTGACTGTGTGAGCCCTGGCAAGTTACTAAGCCTCTCTGAGTCTTGGCTTCCTCATTTGGAAAGTGTGAATAATAACAGTGCCCAGAGCCTGAAGTTTTGAGATGAATGAAATAAAAGTTTCTAAACCCTGTGATCATTTCTCTTTCCATCTCACTCAACTTACTCATGCACTTGACATAGTTGGTCTTTCTTGATTGACTGTCAACTCCTACCTTTCTGAACTCGCCTCAGCATGTGTCCCTTTCGCAGCAAAATGTTGGAGTACTTTGGACCTCTTACCTCCTCCCTCCTTTGATGGCCTCATCTGGGATCCTGACTTTCACACAGCAGTGTTTTGCTGATACCTGAATCCAAGTGTCCAGCCTCCCCTCTGAGCTCCAGACTAATTTAGCTACTCAGCTCTCTCTGACATCTCCACCTGATGTGTAAGAAGCATTACAAAGGTGGCACGTCCACACCAAACTCTTGATCTGCATCTCCAGAGCTGCTCTGTCTCCCATGCTGCCCTTGTCAGTAAATGGTTCTGCTAGTTTGGGCTCAAGTCAAAACCTGCCTCCTCTCTTGTTCTCACTGCACATCCCAATCCATCAGCAAATACTTCCTCCATAACTTCAGAGCATTTCCAGAATCCACCACTTTTCATCTCCTCCAAGTTATGTCATGTCTGCAAGCCATCATCTTCTCCCTCCTAGATAATTGCAGTAGCTTCCTATCTGGCCTCTCTGCTTCCACCATTCCCCCCAACCCAGCCCTTTCTCCACTAAAAAAGCAATGCAATTCCTTTGAAACCTACATCAAAACATGTCCCTGGTCAATCATCTCCAAGGGCTTCCCCTTTCCACTTGAATCCCTAACTACCCCACTGACCTCATCCCCAACCAATCTCCCCCCTCCTCCCTCCCTCAACATGCCAAGCCCTTCCCCGGGCTCAGGGTTCTGCTGTTCCCTCTGCCTGGGAAGCAGACATTTACTCGACAGAGTGACTTCCCTGGCCACCCTCTGTCCACCTCTATCCTGTGCTCAGATTTTTTTCTTCTTAGGACTAATCTACTTTGCATTATGGATGTGTTTGTTGGCTGTCTCCCAACCAGAACATAAGTTCTAGGACAGGAAGAACCTCGTTGCATTCATTGCTGTATCCTTGGCTCCTAGGATGCTGCCTGACACATTAGAAACTGTTGTACAACTGAATAAAGGAAAGAATGAGTGAACGCATGAATTAATCAATGAATGAGGTTCTACAGCTAAAGCACTGAGCCCAGCGTGGTGCACAGTAAACAATTCCTAAATATCACCCACTGCTGCGCTTGTTTGTTTTATTCTTAATTATTATTTGCCTGGGTGCTTTACGCAACCCGCATTTCCTCCTGGCCCTTCGACTTTTCAGACCTCCTCCTGTCCTGCCCAAACCTCTCCACGGGAACCTCAGAACAGTCAGAAGATGATAATGGAGATCGCCGTGGCAAGAAAGAAGTCAATGGCAACCCTTTTTTATTGTCACCGAGTTTGGTTCTGCCAGATACACAGATAAGGAGGATGGCTGGACAAAACTGTCTTCAAGCACATCTGTCGAATGCCCAGGTTGCACTGCGTCCCGTCTTTTTCATATACCAGCTGAAACATAAATATTTTCACCTTCAAGTTATACCCCCCAAAGTAACTTTGAAAAGCAACCAATAATAGTATCTGGGGTTCAGAAAACACAACCAATCTTACTTTTAATGACTATTGTGTTATTTTGAAGGGTGTACAAACTTCAATATATAGAATTTTGTGGGGGAATAGTTAGGTAAACCCTGGGAAATGCAAACCAAACGAACTCACCCCATAGTTTGCACTGGAAACTTATACAACAGATCTACATCAAATCTAACTTGTTATTGGTCTACACATTTTTTGGAGCTTTTGGCCACATGTTCTGCACAGACACGCCTGGTAGAGGGGACCACACACACAGCACATCATGGTAAACACGCCTTAAAGGGGGCTTCGCAGGGTCCTTGAGAACCACTGGGGCAAGGACAAGATGCTTTTCTTTCCCGCTGGGATGGGGCCTCAGGTAAGTGGCTCCCCTGGTCTGGTGGGCAGCCAAGCCACCTGAGATGAGGCCTGTCAGGGATGCCCGGCGCCTACAGCTGATGGGATTCATTAGAGTGTCAGGTTCAGGTCAAATGCCCACCTGTGGCCCCAGCTCTGGAGGGACCTGGAAAATTACTAACCCCAAGGCCAAGAGGACTCTGTCTAGGTCCAGAGCCACCAGAGCCCCGATCCTTCCACTGAGCAAAACACTCTTTTGGAGACAAGCTGGCAGGATTCTTAGACAGAAGGAGACAAAATCACTGACTCAGGAAAACCAGACCCTCTCTGGAGGGGCAAACCCTTTAAGACAGGACTGGAACATTCTTGGGTGGGGCAATTCACCAAAAAACAAACAACTGAGCAGTTCACCTCCACCCGAACCAAGTCTCTCTGTGAACCGCCCCAGCCACTGCCAGGCCACTCAGCTACCCTGATGTTGCAGTCTTTCCCTCGGCCACAGGGACCACACCCTGGTGTGTCCCCATTCCTGACCTGCCAGGACCCGGCCCTGCCTGCTTGCTGCACTACCTCAGTCCAGCCGGAGGCTGCTTCACCAGCAGTCCCTAGATCCGTCTACCTCCAGCAGCCACCCTGGCTCAAACCCTGCATGGATGTGATCGAGCTGGAAGGAGCAGAAGAGAACAGTCGTTGGGAGAACTGGCTTTGGAATCAGAGACCTAAAATCCTCTGTCGCCCATTTTCAGCTGTGCAGACGAAGAAGGACTGCCCCACGAACACCTCTGGGTGCCTTCCTGCGTTCTCATCTCCTGGCAACAAGGTAGTGGGTCCAAGGACTCAGCCCTACCAGGCCAGCTCCCTGATAGAAAGGGGCCACCCCGGAATTCGACTCTCCATGGGACAAGGAGCGCTCAGGGTCTCCAGGAGCCAGCCAGCTGGTCTTTCCCAGCTCTCCCCATCACCTGGCCCCTTGGTTCCGTGGATATTTATCTCCCTGGGCCAAGCCACCCTTCCTCTAGAGAAAGAGGGACCCTGGTGGGGTCCCTCTGCAGGAGCATGGCCCCATGGTGGGTGTAGCTGTGCCCCAGCCCAAGAAGGCCTCGCCCCAAGATGCGGAGAGAACAGGGGACCTGGCTGGGCACGCCCACCAGATTTGAAAGTCCCAGTAGGAAAAAAGAATATAAAGTATCTCATTGATGTGTTTATACTGATTCCATGTTGTAACAGTGGTATTTTGGATACATTAGGTCAAACAAAATATTTGATTAGAATCAATTTCACCTGTTTTGTTTTGACTTTTTAATGAAGCCAAATGTGATGGGTTAAACACTGGCACCCAAGGATACCTACTCCCTGGAACCCGAGAACATCACCTGATATGGCAAAAGGTGAGATTCTCTTCGAATCGGGGACCCCAGTTCTGCAGAGAGTGGCTGGGCATGACCTCGAGTTGTCTTCTGTTAGGGAAGGAGAGTATATGTTTGCAGCTGTAACAGAATAGTCGGGCTTTGTTAGGCAGAGCTATCTTTGGAACATCGTCTGTATGGGGTGATGTGAGTATGTGCTGCAGAGACTAGGGGCAGGGGCTGTGTGCTGGACAGCTGTTGGGTTGTCTGCCCAACCTCTCCTCTCTGGGGCTCCCAGTGGTCATTCTGGACAACAGGCCCCCACCCCATGACTCCTCTGATTTAACCAGGGTAAACACCTGACCCAAGCTGGCTGACTCAGGGTCCCTTCTGCAGAAATACAGACCTGGGAGCAAAAAGAATCTGATGTCTAAATCTCGGGAGCTGTGGTTGAGCACTTTCTAATCACTAGAAAGGCAGAGGTTGGACCAGAAGTGTAGAGGATGACAGAGGAGAGAGTGGAGGGCAGGGAGGAGGGAGAGCAGGAAAGGAGAAAGAAATGGTGATTAGAGACAGAGTCCTGACGGGTGCTCAGTCCCTGGTTCCAGGCCCTTCCTGAGGACACAGTGCTTTTGGCCTGGGTTCTGTGGGACACACCTGTATCTTCATAATAAATCCTTCTTTTCAGCTTTGTCTAGTTTAAGCTAATTTCTCTGACATTCAACCAAAGGAATTCAACTCATACACCTCCTCATAGATTAGCTGTGAGCCACGAATTGTCAACTTGGAGGTTCAACATACACAAGATTATGGAAAACCCAATTCAAAATGTATTATTTAGTGTCTATTATTATCCTGGGTTGGAGATGGGAAGTAAGAGAGTGAAAAGAGATGGAATAATATTTTAAATCATTCCCCACCTCAGGAAATTTAATATTTTGTGGTAGATATCAGACATAAACTAGAAATAAAGACCAATGCAGCTCTTGTTCTGATCACCAAGATATAGATCAGAAGAGAAATGATCAAACTGAGCTAGAATTATACAGGATATCTTTGTAAAAGACATGAGATGTTCAAAGAGCCTTTAAAAGTAAATAGACCTTGGGTAGATAGCAAGAATAAAAATGTAAACTTTATTAAATATATTTACAGGCATAGCTTAGAGAAACTGCAGGTTTAATTCCAGACCACAACAATAAAGTGAATTTACTGCACTAAAGCAAGTTAGTTACACAAGATTTTTTGGTTGCTCAGGACATTTAAAGTTATGTTCACACTATGTAATCTATTAAGTGTGCAATAGCATATGTCTTTAAAAAAACAATGTATATACCTTAATTTAAAAACATGTTATTGCTAAAATACGCTAACCACTATCTGCGCCTTGAGCAACTCATAGTTGGTAACATCAAATCTCACTGATCACAGATCACCACAACACGTATAATAATGAAAAAGTTCGAAATATTGGGAGAATTACAAAAATGTGATGCAGAGACAGGAAGTGAGCAAATGCTGTTGACAAAATGTCCTCCATAGACTTGCTGAACATAGGGTTGCCAAAAACCTTCAGTTTGTAAAAAAAAAAAAAAAAAAAAAAAAAAAAAAAAGCACTACCTGTGAAATGCAATAAAGCAAAGTGCAATAAAACAAGACATGCCTATAATTACAGAGAGAGTTTGTGTTATTCTGGTCATTAAAAAAAAAAAATAGCAAAAGCAAAAGTTCAACAAAGAGGAAAAAGGGAAATGAGAAATAACTACATTTTCATCTTTTCTGTTGTCCATCCATCTGATTCACTAAGAATTGCCAGACCTAAGGTTTGGAGAGCCAGGATGAAGTATCTTTTGTGTTTCACGGTAATGAGCCAAATGTAAGTTGGCAAATCATCAAACGCTCACCTATACGAAGATCCTTCCAGAAACCTGAAAGTCAGGCGGTGGTGGTGGTGTTTTTGAGTGGTACAAGCAGAATCCACCCTAAAACTGACTTTTGTTTCTCAGGTCCCTGTTCAGATGTAAGAGTGAGTTAACAGTTACCAACATACGATGTTATCAGGTTACATCACTGACCTGGCAAGGGGCTTCCTGAATGTTTTATTCTTTAGCAACTATAGAAAAATCAAAATTTATAAAAGTGCATAAGGCGTAAATCTGTGCTCTAATTAAATTTGCATCAAACCCTCTTCTCAGAAGAGAAATAAACGAGAAAAAAAATTCAAGAGATTTATATGTCTGCTGTCCATAATTGTTTTCTTTTGATTTAATTTTGTTTCACTATGTAAAACATGATTGTTCTCAAAGCCAAAAGGTGATAATACAGTACATTCAGAGAAGTCCTTCCTCCATCTCTATTCCACCTTGGTCTCTTTTTTCCCCCAAAGATAAACGTTTGAATCATTTTTGTTTATATTTCCACTGTGTCTTTTCACAAATAAAAGCAAATACACAAGGCACATACAAACATACTCATATTTCTCTCTGCTTTGACACCCCCAAATAGCATTCCATTTCATGGTTTGGCACCTCACTTTTTTCACTTATCAAAATAGTCTGCAGCTCCCTCCATATCAGTATGTAGAAATCTTCTCCATCCGTTTTCATAGCACAACATTTTGAAGCATCTGTGTGGTCCCTTTGCAAATACTATTGAAGAAGTTATTAAAAGTGAAAACTGTAACTCTTGGCTGAATGTAACTAGCAAAGTCTAGCTTATCTACAGCAGATGTTCGATTTCAGGATCGTTTACCCATGACACTCACCTCCTACCTCCAATTGTTGGAATACGCTGAGAGCACACAAATTGGCTTTGATAATTAGGCCAGTCAAATTATAACTAGGGTTTGGGCTGGAATGACACAGAGACGACAAAAGTAAAACCTGAAGTTTGGGGAAAGATATGACTTCTCCTTTTGCTCTCTGGAAGCTTGAAAACAGGCAGAAATCATGACTGCATCAAATAGGACAATATTTATAGAAACATAATTAAGTAGTGTAGAATCAGAAGCTCCCCCGACCATATTTACAGTGAGCCATGCAGTAAAACTGCACTAGGCCCAGATGGAGAACCACAAGGCTTGGATTTATATCTACTCTATATCTTGGAGGGTTTACTGATCATTTCAAAACTAGACATCAATATTTGGGACTAAACCTTCCATCAAAACCATGTGTTGAGTAAATTGGTTACACTGAGTATATGACATGGGGTAATCATGTGTGCCCAGTGTGGATGACTGTATAAAGCCCATCCCACACAAATATTTATGGCAGCTGCTTCCAGACCATGCCCATTGCTATGTTTCCAATGTGACACCATTGGGCTCCTCAAATCAAGGATATATGAGTTGTAGAGTTCTCAAACTGGATCTTAAACAAGATCTTTTATTCTGTCCTTTGCAGCTAATACTCCTTGTGGGTAACGTGAGCATATCCATTTATGACTAACTACAGAAAAAAAGTAAATCAGACGTGTATGTAACTTTTAGTTTCTCTTTTTCACATTAGTGTCTTCCAAACTTGGCGTTAATAATTTTAGGCATTAAAATAATAGCATATTGTTGGTCGTTTATGAAATTGTTTTGGGAAGAATAACTTTTCCCGTGCTGTGAAATCAATGCTAACTTGTACTTCTAAGGAAGTTTTGCAAATATTTTTTAAAAACACTTTTTCTTTTTATAAACTTTCATATGCCTATTTTGGTCAATACTGAAAAGTATAAAAGAAAAATAAGTACTAACACTATGCAGCTGTAACTAACCACTGTTAATAGTTGAGCGTGGTTCCTTCCAGTATTTTTTCCTATAGGCACATAATTTTTTTCTTACATGGTTGAGTATACAGTCTGTAAATCTTATACCAATCTTTGGCCAAAAGCAATCAAATCTAAACTAAAAACCTTGTAAAAGGAAAGTAAAGCTGTACCCTCTGAAAGAGAACACTCTCTGAATCTAATTTAAATGACTCTGTGATCTCTCCTTGGGTTCTGGGTAATTTTAAAAATTTCCCATTCATTATCATCACCTGTATTCTAGACATCTTTTCAAACAACTGCTGAGTTTAAAAGAGGAAGAGAGAGAGGCCAAAAACTCCCCTTGAAATCTACCTGATTTTTGACTCTTTGACCAAAAAAAAAAAAAAGTAATTAATTGTTCCATTCAGTTCCACAATGCTATAGTGTGACTGAAATTCAAAGCCCTTTCAAATCTAAAAAGTGCTCTTAGCCATAATCAAGATGGCACTATTAAATCACTTATTTTAAAAAGTATACTTAGAGTGCTTAAACAAGGATGATGACCTTTCATTGATTCACTGGAACTTTCTCGCCATTCCTCCTTAAGACCAAAGGTGTGCGACTGCATCAGTCAGCACAGCAAGGTTGGCCTGTCCTTGTCCAGGGACCAACCAAAGCAAACGAGACTTCCTGAGGATCGATTGAGAACCTCATCAACCCCACGTTCTAGACAAAGGTCAGTGTCATTAGATTGTTTAAGGTAAAATTGCTAGACTACAGAATGGATAAACCGTAAGATGATATTTGCTTTAGAAAAAAAAAAAAACTCCTTCCCTGAGAATTCCTTTAAATAATAGGCTCTCTTCGGATATTTAAAATAAAGATCCAACTCTATTAAAACACACCTTTCAGGAACCTGCTGTTGAGGAAAGTCCCGCACACGAGAACTTCCTGTTTTGCTGGGAAATCTCTAAAATAATACTACTGGATACATCTAACACAATAAATAATTACCAGAATTTCATTTTAATTATAGGGGATGTGATCTGAGGTTACATCAGAGCTGCAAGGTAAATTAGCTTCCTATTTCTCAAGGCCCTGTTCTGTGTGGAATTCTAAAAGGTCTTTTCAAGGGCAGAAAACATGGGATATTTTCAAATAATTGTGAAATACGTGAACCCTGGAGGTCGAGGTCTCAAGCTCACTATGAATACAAGCTTTCCGATGCGAAATGCGAGGTAACAGGCTCCTTTCTAGGTGCAAGATTTACTTATTAGTTTTAATAATGAATTAATTCATTATGCTTCGTAAACCGAAAGATGAATGGGGGACGGTAGTGCAAAATAATATGAGTAGGACAGGCTGCACAGTTTGCCGGACCCTCTTTTAAAAATTACTAATTTCAAGAGGGCCACAGCAGAGCATTAAGCCAAGCGCAGCTCCCTCTAAGTGCCAGGCCCTTTGCGAGACCACAGGTCGCGCGCGAAGCCCGTCCTGCACGGGAAGCCTTTCCCCTCTATTGTACAGAGATCTCCACGCAGGCAATCCCTCCCTCCTCTGGGTGCTTTTCATTCCAGGGGCCTCAGCCCTCCGGTCATCGAGCGCTGGGTGCTGAGACAGATGCTGACTTTGCTGCCACGCTGTTCTTAATTTTAGGTAAAGCGTCACAACTATTCTTTATCCTGAAATCACTGGGGCACAGTATTATAAAACAGATTTTTCTTTTTCTCCTTTATTGCAGAGACACACTTTTCGAGTTTTGTTGTTGTTGCCTCCAGCAGTGGTGCAGTGAGGGGACTCTCAGCTGACAGTTAGCAAACTCTGCTGGAGGCAGATCTGAGCGTCCCAAAGGGCAGCCCCCGACATCCCGGGTGCCTGCGGGGACCGTCCCTGCGGCCCTCTGCACATTTTCCCCCAGGATGCGGGTCACCATCGCCCTTGGACACGCTGAGATGCTCCTTTTCTCGGTCTCTCCCGCCGGCCCAGAGCGACACACCCATCTCTCCAGGGCCTCCAGCTCTCCAGATGGGCCCGAAGCAGGTCTCCGGCCGGGAACGGCCTCCTCCGCACGTCCCCACCCGCCTCAAGGCGGCCACCGGGGGACAGGGCCCGCGCAGCGCCCGCCAGGGAGGTGGAGGGGGGCTTCCCAAACTCGCTCCCTCTCGGCCACTGCGCGCGTCATCTCTCCACGTGCGTCCGCGCTCAGGTCGCCGGCCCCTGCTGCCTGTTTCTCACACGTCTCGGCCCTTCCCGGGGCTGTGCGGGCACCCCAGTCGCGGGCCCCACAAAGCTGGGGCGACAGGGCCGGGCCGCAGGGCCCCGGGGAGCCTCCCGATCCCTGGCTGCGCCCGCCCCTCAGGCTCCCCCCGCGGCGCCCTCCGGCTCTGGATGGCGCGCCGCCCCCAGCTCGCTTCCCCCGCAGCCTCGCGCCGCCGCCCTCGGCCGGCAGGGGTACCGCGGTGAGTCCCACCCCGCGCGCCCGGACGCGGCGGATGCGGCGGCCCCGAGGCCTGTGCGTGCGCAGCGCCCCGCGCGGCCGCGCCGAGCGCAGGCGGCGGCGGAGGGAAGGCGGGCGCCGCCCGCCCGGCCCCTTCCCCAGGCCGCCGCCCGCCCGTCCTCCCGCCCCCGGGGCCGCCAGCGGTGTCCGCGCCTCCGCGCCCGCCCCTGATTTCCTCCTCACCGTGGTGGCGGCGGCGGCGGCGGCGGCGCCTCGTGCGCGCGGTTATTTATTTCCGGGCCCCAGAGCGCTTATAATGGAGCCGCTGTCAGCAGAACCTTCTGCTGCCGCTGCCGCCGCCGCCGCCGCCGCCGCCGCCGCCGCCGCCGCCGCCGCCGTCCCTCCTCTTTTTTTTCCCGGCAGATCTTTGTTGTGTGGGAGGGCAGCAGGGATGGACTTGAGCTTGCCGATCTGCTAGAGCAGCCGTGCTTGGAGAGGGCGCCGCAGCCGCGAGGAGGAGCCGCCGCCGCCGTCCCGAGGCCCCGCCGGACCCGGCCTCCGTCCGCCCGCACCCCTGCTCGGCCCGCTCGGCCCGCGCCTCCCGGCAGAGTCCCCTCGCGGCGGCAGATGTGTGTGGGGTCAGCCCACGGCGGGGACTATGGTGAAATTCCCGGCGCTCACGCACTATTGGCCCCTGATCCGGTTCCTGGTGCCTCTGGGCATCACCAACATAGCCATCGACTTCGGGGAGCAGGTAAGCCCCGGCCGCGCCCCCCGCCCGGCCCGGGCAGCGCCGCCCCGCGCCCCACACCCCTCACCCTGCTCCTTCTACCTTGGCCGTAGACGCCTGGGCGGTCGAGGATGGGGGCAGAGGAAAGTCACCTGCTCCGAGTCGTTTTTTATCCTGAAACATTTGGTTGGGTTTACTGTTTGTCAAGGATGACTTTCCAGCATTCCATTCCCCCTCCCCCCAATTATTCAGCAGACTTTTCCAGCTCTCCCTGGAAAATGTTAAAAGACCGGAGGGTTTGGCGCTTCACCTATAGAAGGGTTTTTAGTGCACAGAAAGAGTATTATGTAATTTGTGATTATGTAAACCTTTGGTTTGTAAGTAAAATGTAGTTTCTGATAGCTCGAGTGCTGGGGTTTTATTTAGCCCGGGTTTGTGGTGATGGTGATGATTTGTATTAGAATGTGTCCAAGTTGATTTCCCAGGTACTTGTAATATATATTTTTTTAAGCTGAGGTATGGAATAGAGGTGTCCCAAACGTGTCCTGATAAGCCGACCACTGGCCATCTCTGGTTTGGGGTTTCTTTTTTCCCCCCTCTTGGACCACCAGAGAAGGGGAGCACATTTTTGTTTGTTGCCTTCTCATCCTTGTTTCTTTTTCATGTTTTCCCCCATTTCTTTCCATGTGGCGTCATTGCAAATCTAGCGCTGCAGACTCTCCAGCAGCGGGGCATTGGGACTCTGCACTTTGCCGATGGGGACCGTTTTCGCAGGCCTTCAGCGGGGTGCATTTGCATTTTTAAGGCTGGGAAGAGGCTGGAGGGTTGAGGGGGGCAGCCTGTCACCTTGATGGGCAGGTGTCAGGTGTCAGAACTGGCCCCGGGGTGGGATTGAACAGCTCTTCTGCTGTCGTAGTGCCTTATTTCTTTTCCTTTAAGTGAGGGAACCTCAAAAAATGTTTATTTAGAAAAGGCACCTATTTTGATGCACCTTGAGTTTAAAAAAAATTTTTTTTCAGAAGGCTTTTTTTTCACTCCTCCATTTGTTGAATATCTGCTTGCATTTGTCTGTCTGTGCTCAGAACTTTTGATAGATTGCAAGGTTTAAGCTCCCTAAGACTTAGCCCACCTTGTAAGCTACTTTCTGCTTCTAATTTTGTTGCTGACAAGAGTTCACAATGTAGCATAACCTCTGTGTCTGGCTAGTAAGCCAGATAATTTCCTTTGATGAAATATTGTATCTTTTCTGTTGCCACTTTGCTCTGCCAGTACCTCCCCAGGGTCCCCCAAGGGCCTCTCTGCTGCTCCACTTTTTTCCCTGCCCACCTCCCCTTCTTGCATAATTAACTGGTGACTTTGGGCGTTTCCTCTAATCTTTGAAAAGGGTTTTAGACCTGAATTTATTCCATGGCACATTTTAGATAAGGGCTAGCATGTTCACCTCCACCTTTTACTATTTTAAGGCTTATCTTCTTGGAGCTGCCCTGAGGGTTGTCAGAGAGCCCAGGCTTCTCACTGAATCGCTTCTCCCTGAATCTCTTCTCCCTGAACTGTAGCACACGTGTGTGTTAGTTACGCAGGTATAACTGGGAGAGATGAGTATCTTTGCCATAGTTAAATGGCCTGAAACATACCACAGTATTGCCTCACATCTGCCTTGATTTCATACAAGGACTGGATTTTAGTGTAAGGGATAGGGTCTCCCAGAGGTTACAAAAGGGAGGCTAGACATAAGAGACAAATATACAGGAGGTCTAGCCTAGTGGGTCTAATAATTCAAACTCATCCTTGAGACATTGCTAACCTCCTTATCGTAGGTGACATAAGCAAAGTGCTAGAAAAGCTGTCTAGTTGCAGAAAAGCAAGTTTTATCAACAAGTATCCTTTGAGGTCCTTATCCCTTAAGTGCCTGTGTGTTTATGAGGTTACAGGCTGCCTGGTGGTGGAGATATTTTATCAGAGTTTGGGATGGAGAGATGGGGGAAGAAATGGATACTTGCTTTGCCTTCTGGCACCAGATGATAATTTTGCCAAATGGCACAGGGTGAAAAGCACAGAGCTTACTTTTTCTTACTATTAAATGGAAGGGCAAGAATTGCAGTGTGAGCTAGAGTGGCCTGGTCATGTGTGGATTATGAATAAAAGAGCATTTTACCTCAAGTTTTGAGGCACAGTAAAGAGGAGGGAAAATGAACCTATTTGCAAAAGTGGGTCTACATTAGACTTCTGAAAGTGTGAGGCTCTTAACATGGACTTTTGTCGAGTTCTTCTAGACAGATGGACACATGTAAGTTTCTACCATGCTTTCGGAGTGGGCAGGTGTATTTCACCTTGCTGTGAGTGAAATAATGATTCATGTTTCAGTAATTGTCTAAGCCTAAAGCAACACAGGAGTGATGCAGGAGTCCAAAGGTTAAAACACTCCCTGGTTCACAAGCTTTCGAGAGGATGAAGAAATGCAAGATTAAGAATATAAAACATCTCATAGCTTTTAAGTCTCTGAATTGTCAAAAGCAAAAGGCTAGTGAAATCATTTTATGTTTCTTAAATGAGGGGTTTTTAAAAATTATAAACATATCAGTTTGTGGTTTCTATAGAAAAGGTGGACAGGACTTTTAAAATGAAAATCCAGCTAAATACAAGATTCCACTGACATTTGCATAAGCGGCACATGGACTGAGTAAGGGAATTACACATCAACCATCTCAGGGCTGTTAGTGTTGGCGTGGGGCATGGGGGTGTGAAGAAACCACCCAGGGCCTCTCTCAATATTTTCCATGAATGTTATTATCTGTTATGCATAGCTTGTCCTGTAATGTTATAGCTCAGTCAAGGAAGAAACCAGAATATTAAGGAATATTTATTTTAACAAAATAGATTATCACATTTTTCAATTTTGGTGGTGGCAGTAATTTGGGGGTGGGGGCACGTGTTGAAGTCTACACTGAGAACAAAGCTATCTGGAATCGAACAACTTGCTTTTTAATATTAAGCATAGGATAGGCACCACAGAATAAAATGAGAATATATCTATTACTGCAGAAACTAAAATAATGTTTGTAAAACCGTTTAGATGAGTAGAACACTTTATGATAATTGCAGAGTGTGCAGAATTTTCATTTTATCTCAATTTGTACAGGTGGAGAATCAAGAATAATCATTGCTGGGGGGAGGGTACAGCTCAAGTGGTAGAGAGCATGCTTAGCATATATGAGGTCCTGGGTTCAATCCCCAGTACCTCGTCTAAGAATAAATAAATAAACCTAATTACCTCCCTCCACTAAAAAAAAAAAAAAAAAATCATCACTCCCATTCATTGATCACTGAGTCTGTGCTTTGAACATCTCAGCGCATGTTACGTATGAGGAAAGAATAAGAGGCCAGGAGTGTTAATACACTTGTGCAGGTTTACACAGGCAGTCCCGACGGAGTCGAGGTTCAAACCGTGGCCGCCTGGTCCTTAGCCATTCTCCTCTCTGCTTTCTCACTGAGACCCGCCCAGGAGTTCTTAGAAATTTGGAAGTAAGTTCTGGCTTTTTTGAGGCCCAGCCTTGGTTTAAATTTAATCTCAGCTGTCATATTTGAATTTTAAAGTCTCAATGGATGTAACACACTCATAATGAGGACTCTCAGGAAAGGGAGATTGTGACCGAGTTTCATGTAAGAAGGGCCAGAGTAGCCAGATAAACAATGAAACCAATGCTGTATCTTATTTTGATGAGATTGGCATAGCCTTTGGTTAAAAAGGAGGGGGAAAGATAAGCAACAACTGATACTTCACAATAAAGTTATTCAGAAATCACTTAAATCTTTATCATTAGAGCAGCAGAGATTGCTAAGGAAAGAGAGAAGACACTAAGGTATATGTTGGACAATGTATTTGGGACAAATGTCCCTTTGTTCTCACCATATTCAAAGGACAGTGATTTCTGTTTAAAATTAAACTTAGAAAGTCTTTGCACTCCCTAAAAGCCAAGTTCACCAAATTATGTAGAATAAATCAGTGATTTTTTTAAAGGTACCTAATGACACTCAAAATATTAAAGACAGCTTTGCTATGAAGACTTGAAATCTTCTCACTTAAGAAGCAATGTGTTCTGCCAGTGCCAGGTCCTGGTCTCCTCTTTGACCCTCAAGTGATAACCTGAGGTATTTCGGATGGTCCTGGGTGAATGACTGAGTTTGGGTGGGTCCAATAGGATCATTCAGAGACCCAAGGGATTTATCTGTGAATGAAGAGTTTTGTATATGCATTGTTACATATTGGAGTGAGATGTGTTTCTTCAGCCCCCCTTTCTAACTTCAGAAACCTAGAGTTAGGCCTCCACTGGTATAAGAAGGTCTCAAATTACCAACATCACAAAATGGGAAAAAAGAAAAGACCAGGAAGAGGAGCTTGATCAATGTTCTCCTTGTCTACTAAGCAGAGCAATGCACCCCCACCCCCTAGAAAACGTCACCGTTAAACCAGGAGGTACAGGAATGTTTAAGAAGTGAGTGTTGTGCCTGGCACTGGCCACGACCCGGAAGAGACTCTCCATTCAAGGTCACTGAGTGATGGAAGAGACCTCCCCAGGCAGCGCTCACCCTAAGGAATAACAAAAGTGTCCACTGGATGCACCACTTTCCAAAGTGCTTACAGACAAAAGAGTAAATCCCTGGTTAAATTTCTAAGTAACTGTAGATGGGGGACTTTTTTACCCTCCAGTCTGTTTGATGTTAATGGAATAGATCTCAAAATAACCTTTTTTTTTTTCTAATTATAAAACTTATGCATGCTGTTTAAAGTTTGGTTATTTTTTAAATGGAGGAAAAAAGTATAAATACCTTTAATTCCACTCTAAATTGAAAAAGAGAAAAACTTTAACATTTTGGGTATCTCCTGCCAATTTTTTTTTTTGACATAATTGAGGATACACATGCACACACACACGCACACACACATGCACGCACACACACACACACACGCGCATATATACATGTATGTGTGTTTCACAGAGCATCTTTGTGCAGTAAGTAGATAATGCGTTCTCTCTGGCTGCCTTGGGCTTTGTGCCTGGCATAACTTGGTGCCTATTTCCATTTCTCATTCATACATAGGAGATGAGGTCACTGGCAGTCCATATTTAGTGAAGGGCACTGTGACCTCCTTAGTCCAATTGATACTCGCTTCTCCACTGTGTTTCCCAGTTTTCTTTAGATGTACTCCTGCATTTAAAGTACCTCTCACTGCACTTAGGTGAGTAGATTATTTCTAGAGCCACAAAGGTATAATTGAGCGGTTTGTTTCTTGACTCATTTATTTATTGAGGTGGTTCAGTGACCAACCTAACTCTAACTGCTACATTTGTCAGACTTCTTCCAAAGCACATCCTTCTGAAGATAATCGGATCCTTCATACCATGAGACAGTAGCTAAATCTCTTTCTCATAGTACATCAAATCCTTTAAAAGCGGTTTTAAAAGTGTACCAAGGAGTGTCTATCCACGGTACCATCTCCCTTTTTTGATGTCATGAGCCCAATTTTATGTTAGTGGCCAAGAATTGGCTTCCCGGTCATTTTGCTCTACCTTGTGTGACCTGGGGCAGCAGGGCAGGTTTTGTTGGGATGGAAGAGCAAGAGATCACGGATGGGAAATCATCCTTTTAATGTCCTATGTGAGCTGGAATAAATAGACCTCATTAAACTCATACCAGAAGTGCCTTGTGTCATGTCTCCATTTTAAGAAATCAACCTGGTATTTTTTTAATACCTGTGACTTTATTAGTTGATGTGGAGATGCAACAGAAGCACAGAAAACCCTGTTTTGTGCAGCATTTCCTGGAGACGGGCTACCTCTGTGAGTGCATTTTCTTGATAACTGAAGCTCACCCTTTAAAATGCAGATCACTGGTTTTCTTTTTCTTTTTTCAGTACAAGATTATTGTTGCTAGAAATCTATACTGCACATTTCTCTACCTTATTGAATAAATACTATATACTAAAAGCGATGGACATTTTTTGGTGGCTTGTGAATGTTGTGTTGGATGATCGGCTGACAGGATATCCACTGACAGGTGATATTCAAAATACTTAACAAAGAGTTGGGCACTAACTGGTAAAATAAAAACAATAAAATAATTATTAATAAAAATAGCTAATATGTGTTGAATACTTGCTTTTTTATTGAAGTATAGTTGATTTACAATGTTGTGTTAGTTTCTGGTGTACAGCATAGTGATTCAGTTATACATATATTATTTTTCATATTTTTTATGATAGATTATTACAAGTTGTTGAATATATTTCTCTGTGCTATACAGTGGATGATATATCACTTATATGTGGAATCTAAAAAAAAATGACACAAATGAACTTATTTACAAAACAGAGACTCACAGCCATAGAAAGCAAATTTATGGTTACCAAAGGAGAAAGGTGACAGGGGGAGGTAAATTGGGAGTTTAGGATTAGATGCAAACACAAAATGCAAACACAAAATATACAGAATGAATACTTGCTTTTTAGTTTCCTGCTTTGAACCTGCTCTTGGCCCGAGAAACTAAAATTCATTAGGATTCCATGGAAAAATGAAGAAAAAATAATTTTGGAGGCCTCCCCGGGGAAAAAAGCATTTACACTTTGGGACACTTCGCTCTTCTGCTCTGCCTTGCCCTAATTTTGTTTCTGTCCTGGGGAGATTCTCAAGTCAATTTCAGGTAAGCGAACTGTGACTTAGGCAAGTATTGCCTGACTTGACACGTCCCCTGCTCTCCGGTTAGGTCCTTGTTAAGAAAACCTACGTGGAACACTTTTGCTGTCAGAGCATCACAGAGCAGAAGGCCTTACTGTCCAGAGCCGTTGTGATGACACATGGCAAGGTGCTCAGATAACGGCAGTAACGCAGTGGGTCTGGTCATGGCGATAAATCAGTGAGCTGTGTAGAGGTTGTTCTCATCGGGAGGTTGTCACTCTGCCTCAGTCTCTCTGCACACTCCTGTCACCAAAGCAGATAGCAGCCATCTGCAAAGATGAGAATACAGCCACAAGATAAAGGAATTAGCAGACTTCCTATCAAGCCATACAAACCCCAGGTTTGGGTTTTGTTTTGTTTTCTTTCTGCTGTTTCCATGGTTTGGGGGACATTCTGCTGCTGTTCCAACAACCAAATACTGCTCACGATGCTGAGAACAGATGAGCTTAAAATGACAAAGACCATAGTTATCTCAGTCAGCTGAAGCCTTCTGCATCGCAGCTTTCTGGTTCTATATGGTTGCTTCTCCATGCCAAAAATGTTTTCTGAGTCCATCTTGGGAAGGGAACTAACTACTATTTGTCAGGGCAAAGGCAGTATTTATTCCCTTAGATAATGAGTGGTCAAGACACAGCTCGTACATCTGGTCCAAGAAATGCCACGTGGTCCCAGGGGCCAGATGGGCCAGCTTCGTTTCTTGTGTGGGGAGTATATTTTGGTCTAAGTTAGCTCACAGGTCCTAGCTGGCTTTTACAGTTTTTGTGGGATTTTGAGATCACAGTATTGGCAAGGTTTTCCATGAGTCTGACGCCTGGCGCTGTTACAGGTTGCCTTTCTGTAGGTGGGTCTGTAGGTGTGAATGCATGGTTCTCTTACTGACATGGGTCCTCATCTCTGTCCCCAACCTCAGGGTCAGAGGAGGGGCCGTGTGTATGGTTCCTTCTTCTTGAGCATAAGGATGCAAGGGCACCCCATCCACCTCCAAGCCCACGTTCCCAGGAAAAGCACTTCCTGTGCCTTTCGGGCTCCAGTTTGCCTGTCGTCATCCTACTTGGATGGAGACTGCAGCTGGCAGTGGAGACCTGTGACTCCAGGCTGGGGGGTGGTTAAAAGTGAAGGTGGGAATCCCAGGATAAGAACTCTTGCAGGCGCCTGGAAGGGTGAGGTGAGGCTCTTGGGACATTCAGTGAGAATTAAATGGCTGAAAAGCAGGATGTTTACTAGCAGGTTAAGGAGATGTTTTTCTAGGGAGCAAGCTGAGTCCAGGAGGAGAGGGGGCAGAAGTTGGCTTTGTGGCCATTATCTTCCCAGGATGTGAGAAGGTTCGTGGTCCAGCGGGAGCAGTTACAGGACAAGAGTGGGTCACTCCTGTTGTGTCTTAACTCAATGATGATGAGTCCCCATCAGTATGCTTGTCTGGATCCCTGGTCAGTTTCTGTTTGTTTGTTTTTAAGTGTTTGAGTCCCAGACTGTCATTTTTTTCATCTGCCATTTGGCTTAGGTGTGGCTGTTTTGTGTTTTCAAAGCTGTCTTTAAGGTGATAGGAAGTTTGTATGCTCTTGACTGCTGCTCTGTAAACAACCCGGAGATCTGTTGGCCACTGGGTCATGCATTTTAATAGAGGGGAATGGTGGTGTGGGGAATCTAAAATAGCAGATTACAAAAAAAAAAAAAAAAAAAGAAAAGAAAAGAAAAAGAAATTGAGTGCTTTAAATGGTTTGGCAGGAAATTCACCGTGGCTGGGACACCGTGGCCTCCCACGATGGGTGGCCTAAACTTGACATTTTATAAGGACAAACAGTGCAGAAGAGAGTAACAGATAACCACGCTTCGTAAGAAAGAGGTAACTTTTACCTCCGTGATTCTAGCCAGGTCCAGCACAGAAGCAACTGGAAAGACCCCTTTGCTCGCCAGCTTGGTCCAAAATAAGGGAGTCAAGGGTCTCCTCTCAGCTCCAGACCTGACATTCGACTGTGTTCCCTCAAGCTCTCGCAGAGCCCTTGATTTCCTCTTGGGATGGGTGGTAGTTCTCACCCCTTCCTCTTCTGATGCAGCCTTGTGTCACCTGGAGCCACTACTCCCACGCTGAGGCTCACACCTGTGGGTGTTAATGCCACCTCGGCTGCACACATTTTGGGCTGTTTACCAAACCTGGGCAGGTGCCCTGGCATTGTTGGTAGTTAGTCCAGGTGTTTACCAAGCTTCCCTAGATGAACCAGTGTATCAGCAGCGAGGAGGAAGGAGCTTGAACTCTGTTCCGGGGACCAGAGAGATCCACCGAAGGGCCCTAAAGCACCCCACGGCTTTGAGCATCAGTAGCTGAGCTGCAGGACCCCTTTTGTTGTCCTCAAATTCTTATTTAGTCTAATTTCTTTTAGGTTTAATATGTCTTCTTTCAGGGGAGGAGCCTGGTGAACCTGTTTTTCTTTCCTTTTTAAAACATCAAAGTATCATTTATATACAGTGAGGCGTACAGCTCTTACGTGCACAGGCCCATGTGTTTTGACAAATGACAACTGCACCCCCGTATATAAGCCACTCCCCAATCAAGATAGGGAGCGTTTCCATCAGCCCAGAGGTGTCTGGCGCCCCTTCCCGAAGCGTCCGCTGTTCCGAGTGCTGCAGCAAGCCTTTTTAATTGCTCATAGCGAAATGACATGCATTTGGTCCCTGATGACTGAGTTTGAGGCCACTCATTGTCATTAGAGGGTGTAGCACTCTTATCCTTTCCTGTTGCAAAATATGGCTCAATATTGTGGATTTTAGTGGATTTAAGGCAGGTGGAGAGTTTGACTTTCTGTGTAAAATAACTCCTCCCCTCATTTTGTACGATTTGGTGTTTTTAATTCTTCAATTGATAATACACCCTTCAGTTATGTGAACTGCTCATCATTTTGATTTTCAGACATGCTTTAAAATTTAATTTAAAAATTAAAGTCTGTTTGGAAAGCTAGCCTCATATAACAACATACGTACATACGTACAATGGACTCTTTATTCAGCCTTAAAGAAAAGAATGGAATTATGATGTATGCTACACAGAGATGAACCTGGAGGACATTCTGCTAAGTGAAATAAGCCAGACACAAAAGAACATGCTTTTGCGTGTGTGGAAGGAGGCTTCCACTCAGATACAGTACCTATGACAGTCTAAATTCATGGAGACAGAAAGGGGAATAGCATTTCCCAGGGTTTGGGGGAGGGAGGAAGTGGGGGTTACTGTTTAAGGGGTGCAGAGTTTCAGTTTGGGGAGACAGAGTTCTGGAGATGGGCGGTGCTCATGGCTGCATAATATTGTGAATGTACTTAATTCCACTGAGCTGTACACTTAAAATGCTTAAAATGATAAATTGTGTGTTATGTATGTTTTAGCAACATTTTAAGAATTTTCATTAACTTCATAGCTACTCAGAAAGCCAGTTGCCTTTATTCGTGTGATAACTATGGAAGTTTGAAAAGCTAAAGCTCTAAGCTGTTCTTAGAAACAATGAACAGCAAAATATGTAAACTTTAAAATGGTTTTATCTCTCAGTGAGTTGCTTTTCCTTGAATAAACTTTGTTTACCCCCCCAAAAAGTAAAAGAAAATCTTCATTGCAATAAATAAATAAATAAAGTTAGGATTTAAAAAAAATGAAAGAAAGCCAGTGGCTTTTTAAGAGGATCTCTCTTTTAAAAAAATGTTAATTAGTCCATTTTTATCATAGAAGGAAGGAAAATAAATAAAAATATCAAGAAGAAAATGAGAATTGTCTGCAAGCCCACTGCCTAGAGATAATGCTGTTTATTATTTTTAGTGCACATCCTTCTCATCTCTTTTCCACGCATGTATTTTGAAACAACATCGTCATCTCTTTCCAGCTGTTACATCACGCAAGGACATAGGCAGTGTCCCTTGATTTTTAAGTATTCATCTCGAATGTGATGATTAATGGCATTCTCTCTCACGGATGTACCATAATTTACTCAACTGATCCAATGTGATTAGATGTTCAGTTACTGGAGCCATTTTAGTTCAGAAATCTTTGTAGCCTTTGGATTAATACTGGAAATACTCCCACACACGGGCACCTTTTCAAGGCTTCTGCTGTGTGTGACACCACAGTCCGGCGGGAAGGTTGTCCGGGCCCACCCCTTCGGGCGCCATGTTCGGGTGTGTCCCTGTCCCACCACGGACATCCCCCCTCTCATGCTGGGACTCCTGGCACTGGAATCCACAGTCTATTTCTCTCAAAGCCCCAGGGTGCTCAACTCCTTCAAATGATTTCTTTTTTTTTAAAGCCTTCCTTTAATGCTGAGAGATCAACTCCGTTTTTCATGATGTAATACTTTCAAACTCTTTCAGGACTTTCCTTCTTTTCAAGAAGCACATTTTGGACCAGATGTGCTCTCCGCTTGGGGTCAGGCATGAGTGCAGGGAGGAGGAGTGTGTTGGTTTTACCTGCGCACATCTGGGAGGACACCTGTCCTTACAGGTTGCGAGGCAGAGAAAGGTGCTTTTTCTGCTGAATTCAGTGATGCTTAAGAAATGTGCTTTCCAAAACTTTCCACGTGAACACGTGGGAGAGGAGAAGAAATGAACTGGCCTTCCAAGCTGCCAGGTCCTGCCCGGGGCTCCTGGAATGGGCTGTCGAGGGGGGCATCTTCCCCACTTTGAAGATGAACAGATTGAATAGCTGTGTGTGTCATCAGCGCCTTTGCGGAGCAGCCAGGCTCCTCTGACTTGTGCCTCATGCTTAGAGCCTCACAGGAGAATATTTGGTGTTGACTGTGTTCTAGGGGAAAGTGGAGCTAGTGATCATTAGGGGAAATGGAAGAGAAAATGTTCTCTCTTTTCTAGCCCACCGACCATGGCTTCTTCCATGTAACCTGGTCTCCCTGCTATTCCAAGCCCACCTTGGAGAGAGCGGCAGAGCGGATGGAGAGGGGAAATAGTTCATGCTTACTGAGAGGCGCACTGAGTTCCCGTGGCTTCTCCTCTGTAGTTTCTAGCAGTGCTGCACGCTGACCACAGCATCGCTGAGAGAAAGAGCTCCTGCTCCTGACAGGCCCTCTGGATTTGACCTCCATCCCTGCCCCTGCTGGCTCTATGACTTTGAGCAAAGAACTTGACTTCTGGGGACTTCAGCTTTCCCAGCTGTTAAATGGGTACAGAGGGTTTCCGTACCTTCGTTTGCAAGTGCAACCCAGAGACTGGACACAAAAGAACTTTGAAAAGTATGTAGTGCGCCCCGTATTTAAAGCAGAATTGCTAAGACTTCAAGCCAGGCGGGCTGCTATACCTTGACCCATTCTTGGCTAGAGCTGACTTTTCTTGCTTTGTATTAATTCTGTGACTTGCATTAAGGAGACTTATTAGACTAGAGCCAGCTGAGTTGAGGCAAGCAGACGCATGCTGGAGGACAGATGCTAGAAACACTTGGATTTTACAACATGTGTGTCAGCAGTATTAATGCTGTTTTTTGTTGGGTTTTTTTTTTTTTTAACTTTAAGGAAAAGACATTTAAGACTGGATTTGCTCGGTAGTGTTGGGTTTTTTTTTTGTTTGTTTGTTTTGTTTTGTTTTAATTGCGTTGCTAGGATTTAGGTAACATGTGCATTTTGAAATGATAGGTTTAATTTCATTTTCTCTTAATCACAGGCTGCTGTTTGACATGGGTTTGGGGTGGGGGAGGGCGGGTTGTTACTTGTACCACTGGCTTCTTCTCTAATCTAGACATGCAGATAGGACCAGGTCTTTCTCAAGTTACTGATAGTTATGGCAGTGACACACCAAGGTGTTTGAAACAAAGTGTGGTGGCTGCTTAATGAGTTGAGAGTTGTAACCCACTTCCCCTGGTGCTTAATGCATTGTTTTGGAGTGTTTTCACTATTAAAAGGGGGATGGATTACAGAGGGAAGAGGGTCTTCATGAATGTGTTCGTTCAACATTTCTTGGATGCCTACCATGTGGCCTGTCCAGTGCTAGTCACTAAAGGTGGATTAGGAGAAAGGACTGACCCGTGCAGTGATTAATCTAGGAGGGCAAGCAGACAGGCAGGCATCTACCAAGGAATGTGCAAGTCTGAGATAGAGGAAGAAAAGGGTGTTGTCAACTGAAATAAAATGCACAACCTAAAAGTTGAGAGTTATGTTTTATTCGGTGGATTTCCTGAAGGCTTGAGCCCAGGACACAGCCTCTCAGATTGCTCTAGAGATGTTCTGCCCAGGCAAGGGAGAAGCCAGGATATATAGGAGTTTTTGCAACAAAGACTAGGTAGTCAGAACACCAGATTACTGTTAATTAGAGAAAACCAGACATCTCAAATTAAGGAATTTAGCGCTTTTCTATGTATGGGAAGGTGCAAAGGTCTGGGCTCATGAAATCATTCCTTTGATGTGCACCTGGCTATTTAGGGCCAGTGTCCTGTTCTTTCCTATCCTGAGCTCCCTCAAGGCACACAACTGGGTGGTGGTGCAGAGGCTGGGCTGCCTGCTTGTCTGCATCCTGAATTCCGTCCGCTCCCTCATGGTCAGAGGTGGTGGTAGCGGCTGATGACTTGATGGCCGCAGCATCCTTTGTTTACTGATATGGCTCGTGATATTTTTCAGAGTGTTTACTCTGGGATCCTGTAGGAGGAATCTTTGACCCTTCTTAAAGGGTCAAGGAAGCTTTGGTTCAGTCTAAGAGCTGAGATCTAAAAAGAATGGTGTGTCCTCTATTCTGGAAAGCAAGAGAGTTCCAGGTGGAAAATGACAATGCTGAGTATATTTGAGACAGAGAGCAAGACTAGGAGGGGCAGGTGGCAGGGTGAGCAGAACTCAGACCAGGAGGGGTCCGGTCAATCAGCATAAGGAGTTTGGCCTTGATCCTAAGGGCAGTGGGGAACTTTGAAGAGTTCTGAATGGGAATGTGGTGTGCTTGGATTTGCATATTTGAAAGAGAGTTTGGTTTCATTGTGGCTAATGAATTAGAGGGAGGTGAGACCAGAGGCCAGGGAAACCAATTAAGAGGCTCTTCTGGCAACCACCAGAGAGATGAAGACAGCCTGGATTAGGGCTGGGGGGCAGGGAGGGAGGGCTCAGAGAAAAGCTATCTAGAATCAAACGGACTCGGTCCTTGATGGGAGAGGGTGGGAGAAGATGAAGCAGAGGATGGTGTTACCCAGCTTTAAAAGAGCTGGTTTGGAGTGAGGAGAGTGAGTTCCATCTTAGTCATGTTAATTTGCTAATAGAGTTAGTGAAATGTTTTAAATTGCTTGCCTGAGGGAGAAGGCAAATTTATGCATAAGAGTTGGGGGAGTGGGGGCTACGATAAATACTTGGTACCTGCATAGCATTGCTTCTCTTTCTCCCCTTCTCTTCCTCTGGCTCCCTCCCCCAGGGGCACCTGCATTTACATTGTCCATAAATGGGAGCTCTTTGCATTTTTACCTAAATGCAAATACAATGCATATTCATTTTTTCCCTTCAAAATGGAAAAATGCTTTATTATAATACAGTCAGTTCTCAGCCATTTGCCTTAATGAAATAGTGATTGGAAAATTCAAAAATACTTCGAAATATTTGGCATTGGAATACAGGAGGACTGTGGGGGGAGGCAAGATTATCTGAACCATCGTGGAGCTGTACTAGGGGTAATATTACAGTTAGACCAGGTGCCTGGCGACAGCAGAGAGATGCCATCTGGAATTCAATGGGATGAGGCTCCTAGGTTTTGCTCCGACTCTCTGTATATTAAATGTTTACTGTGTAAACAGCAGGGAGTGGACCAGCCTCAGAGTGGTCCTTTTTATGGCTTTATGTTTGTTTGTTTGGATTGTGGTATTGTCTGCAGCTTACCGGCTGGCTGTAATTCATAAAATTCATTTAGAATACATTTTGCTGTAGAAATAATTTTATAAATCGTGGTTAGGTTTCCAGGCCACTCAACCAAAGTTACACAACCCCTAATGTTATTAAAATATTGTCTGTTTGTAATGAGGAGTAGAAAACCATGCTGTTAGAAAAAGCAGTAATGTTGAAAAGTAGTGTTCGTCCTAATTACCTTTAATAACAATGTAGGGAAGGTGGTGGTGGCTGGGAGGGGAGGAGGTTGTGCCACGTGCCTTAGAGACTGGGTTAACTTAAAATCAAAAGGTCTTCTGGATGCACCTGCCTCATTAGCTGTGATTATGGTCATTTGAGAGCTCATAAATGAGAGTGTCCCACAGTCCCAGGAAGATAACCTGACAAGAGTCCAAAGAGAGATCATGGATGTGAAACAGATCCCCTGGGGTGGAACTCGCAGGTGGGATGGGGCAGGTTCTCCTGGGTGGACTGTGTGAGACCAAGGCACAGAGGGGTGTCTGGACACCCCTGCAGTGGGACTCTTGCTTCCTGTAGCATCTGGGACCCAGGACCGCTGGGGGTCTGGGGGTGGTGATGGGATGTGGGAAGCCACTGCCTGTAACTCGATGTAATCTAGTGGTGAGCTGTCCCAGTCAGTGCAACTTGGAAGGCAGTTTTAAGTGTTCTCACGTGGAAAATAACTCTGATTTCTTTATGGCTAGAGAAATACTTGTTCTGCTAGTCACAATCAGTAGCTATCTGGACTTTAAAGTTCCTGCTCCCTATGTTGCCGCAAAACCAGCCTCTGTACCCCGAAAGACAGAGAGGCAGAGTTGGGGGAGAATCTAAAAAGAACTGCTTTATTGCTTTGCCAGTCAAAGGGGAGTCACAGACTCATGCCTTAGAGACTGTGAACCCATCTTGCAGGTGGGGTCTTGAGGTTTTATAGAAAAACTGGATGGAACAGAAAAGGTGATAACGATCAGGACGTTTCACAGGGTGTTACATAACCTGGATGAGTCTGGGAAGGTCTGTCCATTCTTTTGAGATTATCAGCCCATTATCTCCTTCCTGGAGCACAGCCTCTGGGTTAAAGCTATTCTCGGTAAAGAATGAATCAGCAAGCAGTTTTAGCATCAGGGAGGCCAGTTTGTTAGTTTGCTTCCTACTCCTTCACCTGCCCCATAATTTAGCGTGACCCAATCATGTCTTAACTTGTCTACTAATTTCTAAGGGCCCTGCCACTTCCATCTTGTGTTTCCTTTTCTCTAATTAGTCCTTAAGTGGCATTCAAATTCTATTTTTAAGGGTGTTACTGCTAAGTTTTCTAGTGAGAGTAAAATTTAAAAACACCTACCTGTATCTATTGATTTAGGCTTATCTGTACCTTCATTCCATTGATACCTTCTTGAAAAATAGTGCAAAATACAGCATTTAATAATAAGAAACCAAGCTACTAGGAAGCTCTTAGATGAAAATTTAAGGAAGTAAAAATATTTTCTATAATTGGATCATATCCATATTGTAAAGGAATACCTCTAATTATGTATATATTACATCAAATACCTTCCTTTCCTTTCCTTTCCTTTCTTTTCTTTTCTTTCTTTCTTTCCTTTTCTTTCTTTCTTTCTCTCTTCTTTTTCTTTTCTTTCCTTCCTTCCTTCCTTCCTTTTTTCTCTCTTTCCTTCTTTTCTTTCTTTCTTTTCTTTCTTTCCCTTTCTTTCTTTCTTTCTTTTTTTCTTTCTTTCTTTCTTTCTTTCTTTCTTTCTTTCTTTCTTCTTTCTTTTCTTTCTTTTCTTTTCTTTTCTTTTCTTTTCTTTTCTTTTCTTCTTTCTTTTCTTTCTTTCTTTCACCAATGTTAATACAAATACCTTAAATTAAGGGGGAGGAAAACAAATCCTTAACCCAATTGTTTCTTTTCAGTTCAGCAGAGGTGGACATTCCTTTTTCAGGATGCTGTTACTGAGCAAGGGCTCATGTACCTGCAGGACGGAAAGCCAAACTTTGAGAGCAGGTGTTTGTGCAAAGGAAGGGCTCATTGCAGGGCACCAAGCGAGCTCCACTCCAGCTTGGCCTTGGAGTGGGGGGGGGGGTGTTTTTAAAGGGGAAAAACAAAGAAGCTGGGATGAATCATCATCTCGTAACACTTCTTCATCCTAGTTTCAAGGGATCCGGATGTCTCTGGTCTATGATTCTCAGGCCAAGTGGTTCATGGCTTGGGGCCCTGTGAGCTCACCTTGCCCTGGAGGAACCCGCGTCTGTTTGCTGATGTACGTTAATGATACTAAATTAATGGCAGCAATGTCAGTCATAACAATAGATGTCATGGACAACTGCAATTCCAGTCATCTGACTGGTTGATTAGTGTTCGGTTAGCACAGGATCCAGGTCAGAGGGGACAAGAAAGGGAATAAAGTTTTGGAAAGAGAGCTTAATCATAAACTCAGGTGAACTCCTTTTTAGGGGAACTCAGTTTTAATGCAATGAAATGAGCATTGCCCTTTCCCTTGCCTGGTGCACACTGCACATTTTTGAGCACTTTACAGTTTGTAAAGTATATTCTCATTGACCGCAGTAGTTGTTCCACAGTCCACGGGCACGTGGGCTAACGCTGCCGGGAAGGAGAGTGTGGCTACCAGCAGCGGACATCTGTAGAAGACACGCCTGGACAAGAGGGTCCGCTGGCCTCATCCCCCTCTCCAAGGTGAGCCCCATCCTCCTTCGTGCCCTGGGTGGGGCTTCGTAGCAGGAATCCTGGAGCACGGAGGAGCGTGGAGTCCAGTCTTGGAGTCAGAGAAGTTGGCCTGGATTGTAGGGAGGCGGTGAGACTCAGAGCCTGTGGTCTGTGCTCGGGTCAGAGGACCACAGCGGGAGGGCAGCCTTCCTTCCCTGGGTGTCTGCCTGGCCTAAGCTTTCCCCGCCTCCTTTTTGAGGTCCCCCTCTGTCCTCATGAAGACAGTGGCCCCCCTTCAGCACTGAGGTCACTTGCAGGGTCCGTCCCAGTCCTCCCGGAACTCTAACCTCACCTCCTTAGCTCTCTTCCTTCAACATCATAGCATCCGGCTCTGCCTTCCCAAACTGCCGAGCCGGTTTCGCCCTGCCCCTCCCTGCCCTCCTCTGATGGTGAGTGCCTCCCCGTTCCTTCTTATCTATGCTGCAGAATATTACTTTCATCAAATTTAATCATCAGGTGAAAAAAAAACACTCCCTGGGCTCTCAGTGGCCATACCTTCTGGCCAACTTTGCAGTTTCCTTGCTTTTCAGCACCTTTTCATAAATCAGGTGTCTTTTTTTTTTAGTGTTTTTTTTTTTTTCCTTCCAAGCATTCATCAATTTCAGATTAGGTTCCCCCGATTTCTGCGGTACTGTTTCTTGCCTTGTCACAGCATCTAGGGCAGAGAGAATAGCCTTCGTTCCACCCTTCCTGGGGGCACTGGAGCTCCTGCCCTCCCTGCCTCGTCCATGTCCAGGGCGTCTCCATAGTTCCACGTCTGTCTCCCCATCTCCCCACGAGCCCCAGAAGGAAAGCAGGGCCAGTGTGTGATGCCACCTACCGAGCCTGCCTCAGGGCTCCCTTCCTACAGTGCTCAGCACAGAGGGAGCCTCAGACGGGCTGGAATGAAACAATTGGATGAAGTGAATGCGTGCCTGGACACACAAGTGATGTGGTGAATGCGATTTGTGCAGGGTCAGTGCAGATGTCCCCCATCTTCTATCAGCTGAAGCACACCTGGCCCTCTAAATGGAGGGACAACGGACCGAGTCTTTTCAATTTCTTCCAAAGCACAATACCCCGTGCTCGAGCTTAGCGCAAGGGTGACGGCGCATTAATGTGCTACCAGAATGCCACGCCACCCCCCAGCCGGGAGAGCAGCTCCTCTCCGGTGCTGACCCAGGTGTTGGATCTGGGGGCATCACTGGTGGCACAAACATGACATTCGGTCGGCGGGTTGTATGGAGACACTAGTGATGAGACAGGACGGGGGCAGGGCACAGCCATTCAAGGAATGACACAGCAGTTAATGCAAGGATGGTGAAACAGTCAACCCCCAGCCGGCCTTGAGGCTCAAGACGGTGGGAGGGTTGACTTGCAGCAGACCTTGAGCTTCACTGTGCACCCATTGTACCATATTATCGTGGTGAATAACATGCCCACAGGCGCCATGACTGTCCCAGGGCTAGCCACAAAGGGTCAAAGAGTGGGAAGTAGCCAACTTCCTGGGAATCCCAGCCCCTTCCCCAGGCTAGTTAGACTGGTCCTTCCACTTATTAGCATATGAAGCCACTGAGCCCATAAAAATTGGCAGCAGGGAGCCTCGTGGCCGCCTCTCTCTCTCATTTTCAGAGAAGGCCAGCACTCTTGTCTATGGAGTGTGTACCTATTTTCACTCTAATCTGAGCCCAACACCGCCCCCCCCCACCTCGTGACCTTTCTCTTGCCTTTCGATGTATCTCTCTAAATAAATCTACCTTTACTCAACTGTGACTCGCTCTTGAATTCTTTCCTGCATGAAGCAAGGACCCACACTAGATAGGGCACATCCCAGGGGCCCAACCGAGGCCTGGGACATGGCCCACCTCACGCCCCACATCTGTTTTTCCTGCATCAGTGAGACCGCCTTGCAAAACAGTTAATTCTTGTGTTTGGGTGAGAAATCATTTTCTGGTGAAAGGAAACATGCAAAACGAGGCCTTTTGCTCGAGGTGACGTCACCCAAGGGTTAAAAAGTCAGAGTGATTTGTGACCATTGAGGTGCTCCCTGATGCGGAGATGGCCTTAACCGTGCAGGGCGCACTGACCCAGGGAGGTGGAGCGGAGGGCTGGGGAGACCCCTGCCCACTCCCAGCCCTCCGCCCTGTGAGTCCACAAAGAAGACCAGCTTCTCTTTAGGGGTGCACTGCAAGTGGCCATTAAAGCAGCTTCTTAGTGCACGGCGATCTTGTGTGACTGACCGGTATCTTCTTCTGGAGCAGGGACTCATCCTGCACAACCATGGCTGGAAACAGACTGAACGGACCCAGATGTGAGGAGCAACCCTGGTGAGAAGCGCTCCTCCAGCTATTAGCTCTCACCTCCTAGTGAGGAGCGTTCTGCACTTGGCACTTTTGGTCATCAGAGTGAGCTGCGGCCCAACCAAGATGCTTCTAATGTGCCGTACTCTGTGTCGCAGTCTGGGCCCCGAACAGAGAACAGCACTGACGTAATAAGTAATCTAACAGCTAGCGAGCACTTGCTGTTAAGCCCGCCTTCCCTCCCTCCCTCCGTCTGTCCAATACGTAGGCTCATAACCTGCAATGATTTCTATGCAAATGAAGTTTAGTGGTCATGGTTTATGAACTGTCTCTATATATTTCACATTGTCAGAGGGGACAGTCCTTTGGGCAGGGATTCTGGTTTTGTTGCATCATTTATCGTTACACAAAGGGAGACAATACGCTAGAACTAGAACGCTTTCCCTCCTCAAAATCCAAACGGGAAGGTGGGAGAGAAAATGCATCTGGGACTTACCTGCTGTCCCAAGATTAGAAGAAGAAATCTGATCTCCAGTATATGCCAGGTCCTCAGTGACTGAGGTTGAGGTGCAAGTCCAAAGGGAAAATGGTGGAAATAAGAGTGTTACGTTTTCAACACTCAACACTGTTCTGTAAATGAAACCCTATCCTCCTTAACCCAGAACCGTGATATGTACTTGTTTGCATTGATTTCGCTTTTGAGGTTATTAAGCCATTGGTGACATAACCTCGACAACATTTGGATAGTTTCCTGTTGTTTGAGGTTTCCCATAGCATGATGGTAAATATTTACAGGCTGTTTTAAATAAGCCAGATTTTTTTTTTAATTCTATGGAGTTGATTTGGGGCTGGCAGCGGGGAGGACCTTAGAAAGCAAAGCATAGATTTGTCATAAAGCTAATGGTGGAGCTTTGAAAATAAAGCTCTCAACCCAAACTGAATGAGAATACAGTGCAATTAATCCCTTAGTGACTGTAGTCTCCTCTAAGTCATTGTGGCTTCTCAAAGTGTAGAAATAACCATTTTATGTGTGGGCTGTGTCCTTTTTAGGGGTGGACAGCTTCTAGGCATGAAAGCATTTTTCTTCTTTTATCTCCCTTGAGGTGTGTTTTTGTTTGTTCATTTGCTTTTTGTGGAGTTTTTTGTTTGTTTTGTTTTGGTGGGAAGGGGCAGCGAATGGAGGCAGGTAAATCACTATTTTTCTTTCAGCGGGTCATTAAAAGTAATTTGTAACTCATCTCTCCTCGTAATAACACGTCATCTTCTTTCTAATAGCCATGATCGCTTTATCACAGAAAGGTGCAGTCGTGATGTTTGAAGTTTCTCACCTTCACAGAACAGAGCGTGAAATTTAAAAAAAGCAAATGAAAAATCCTTATGGGATTTTCAGTGGTAGTTTTTCATGGGAGTCTCCTAGTGACTGGTGGTTATTTGAAAGCAGGTGGTCCTCCCACAGGAAGCAGGAGAAATTCTCCATCCTAAGGATGTCAGAAAGGCCGGGTCTGTGACTAGGGGCGGGGAACCCAGGCTCACTCTGGCAGCCTGACCAGTAGATTGTCTCTCAGCTGACGTGGCCCCAGCAGTTGTTGTGAATCCGAAGGACAGCTAGACTGGAAGAACCAGCCCCGTGCAGAGCTGGTTCACAGAAGCACAGATGAAGGCCGCGACATATACCAGCTTCGCTGATTACGACCCTTTTGTTCTCTTAGCACTGAGGGCTTGCTGCTTCCCTTTGCTGCAGCCCGCAGGTCCCGCAGGATTACAGGGCCCCTTCCTTTCTTCTCGGATCAGAGCATCCTCGTACACAGCTGTTACTCCGAGCACCGGCGCGCAGCCTCCACAGCAAAGGCGATTTTATGTCAGAGCCAGTAACAGCTCATTTTCCCCCTCCCACCTCTGTTTTCTTCACTGGCCACATAATCACTCATTCTGAGGCTGCTGACTTTTACCTCTTTTCCTTGCTCCCCATATGGATGACAATAATAAGAGATTTTGCTCTTGTCACCCATGCCTTTAGTGGTGTATCGGCCCCCTTCTTCCTGAGAGCAATGCACTGCTTTTGAGGAAGAGCGCTTCATCTTAGGAGCCCAGCGACCTGCCAGACTGCAGTTTGAAAAGCGCCAAACTCGAGGTTCATCTTTAGTCTGGTTCACAGTGTGTCAGACGTGTGTGTTCCCTCTCAAATGAGATGTGCTGGATGACGTAAGGTGGGTCCCTCATAGAAACAGCCCAAGGCAATAATCAGTCGCTTGGCTGTGGCTCCGTGATTTATTCTTGAAGTACCATTCCATTGCCCACGTAGGAAATAATTGAGAAAGAAATCCTCTGAAAAGCTGAATGACTAAAAAGCACTTAAAAGTGATTATTAAATAAATCTGTCCCACTTATCATAGCCCCAGCCCCGCTGACTGTTACACCCAATACACGTAAATGGAGTTGTAGTTACTGCTGTTTCTGTGCTGTTTCTAGTGGGGGGTGTCCCGGCGATCAAGGACAGGGGGTGGGGGGAAGGTTTGTATGGAAAACAGAGCATTGTATGGAGGCAGTGAGTCCATACAATGTCTTCTTAAACCCTTGACTCACGGAAATGGTCATCTTAAGACACTTTGGTTAATGGTCTTTAAACTTTAAAAATCATAACCACTTTCTAGCAGGTTGACATGATGCTTTCCGCGTGATTTACCAAAAGATGCTCACAAGGTTAGGATTTGGCTGTGTCAAAATAAGAGTTTTACGGGAATCTCTTGGTGAAAAGTCCCCAAGGGATTTTTTTTTTGGGGGGGGGCAGGTTTGCAGTACTGGGGTGATTAATCTATTACCTTTGCACATCACTGGTCAGACCAACCCTAGGTCCCCTGACACCTACGGTCACTGAGCAGTATTGCAGGACATCAAAGGTAGCCCAGTGTAGGGAGAGTCAAATCAGGCTCTGCCTGGCTCCCTTGGTGGATTGGAATCCAGGGGGACCTCCAGCAGCCCTGTGTTTCTTCTTTTGTGCTGGACCCAGAGTACCCTCCTTTCAAGTCCTTGTCAACCCAAGTCTTTCTGTAGGGGCTCAGAAAACCCTATAAATTTGTGGCTCTATATGGTAAGGTCAGCAGGTACTAAAATCTTATGAGAAACTCCTGGACACAAGCCCATAAACTCACACATACACGTGCCATTTTGTTTAGTTGCTTTATACTGTCTCCTTTTCTTGTCCTTAATGGAATCAGGAAAGTTAAAAAACAAAGACCACCATCTTTTCTTCTGCCAGCAGCAAAGTCTTTAAACTTCAGGATGGTGGCTTCAGGTGCAGGGTAGAGGGAAGAAAGACAGCTCTGGACTCATTTATTTATCCAAACTAGACTTTGACCAGATTCACTAATTAGATAAACAGGTAAAACAATATGCATTTTTGTTCTTTGCCAAAATGATGAAATGGAGGATTTATTGGAAAGCACGTTTCTGTCAACACCCTTAATCTGGATGTTAAATGATCAGTTATCTCATTAAAGTCTTCCCTGAAAGTTCAGTTGTAAAGAAAGAGCTGTTTTCTCCTTGCATGCTTAGCTGAACAGGAATAGAAGAGCAAGAGGAAGTTGATAATATGATAGGTTGCAAAGTAATTTCTCTCCCTGAGGGAAACATTTTTGAGTAGAAACCGATACCAACCTGATGGCGCCAGTCCTCCCTAGACGGCCCTAGAAGCACCAGAATTCTCCCACCAGACAAAGAGCATGTTATACACAAAGAAAAGGCAGCGGGCGGGGAGCTGTGAAAGATGGAAGCAACTCTTAGACTCAAAGCAAACATGAAAAATCCTCAGAGTGTGAGGAGGGCGCCAATAAACAAATCCTCAATCTTCTTGTGCCACCGTGAAGCAGGACTTTACAGACGGTGGACAGGGCTCATCTGAGCCCAGATGGCCCGGCTTCCAGGTGCGATTGGAAATATGGAAAATACCAAGTTATCTTTTGATTTCCACTGTTTCCCCAGACCTCTAAGTTGTAGATACAACACCTTCATAAAATCTAAATAGTCACAGTGGAAGTTGGGCAACATGAGAGCAAGTCGGGAGCGTTAGAAGGCTACAGTTGGGATAGAAATAGCATATTGATGTCTTTCTTTAGGGTAAGGACCTCTGAGGACTTCAAAGTTCGCAGCTGCTTTTGAGCTGATAGTCCAGAAGTTGGGTGAAAACGCTGAAATAGTACATGTGGCTGGAAACACCTTAGGCCAAGTGTAAGGTCAAGGAAACTTGGCGAGTAAAACACAATTGTGGGTTTAGGAAGCAAGTGAGCCTGTTTGCTTATTGTGCCAAGAGAGCAGGGACTACAGGGATAAGCAGAAGACATCAGAGCTGTCCCAAGGCTGCTCACCTTGGGGATGTTAAATAATAAAGAAGGCTTTAGGTTACACCAGAATTCAGGGGAAGTGAGGCAGAGGCAGACAAATCCCAGAGCCCAGCTAGCTAGTAAAGCTGTTCTGCCCCGCAGCCACGTTTGTTCTACTCTGACTGTGAACTTGACTACGGATCAGAATCTCATGGATGATGCAAGAACACGCTATTCTTCCCCTCCGCCCCTGCTTCATGGATTCACAGGAGGAAAAGTATCTTGTCCATTGCAAAAAGGTCACAGTCAGGTGTCTAAGATAGGTCCCAGGTGTGCATACTCACCTGAGTGTGCAAAGTGTGTGCCTGCTGTGTGTGTGTGCTGCCTGGGCGCCCCGTGTGGAAGTTAGCATCTCATTCACCCTGGAGGATTTCCTTATCACTTCTCTTGCATCAGCTTTCTTTGGCAGAGACCCGTATCCTCCCCCACCCCCAGCCCAGAGTTCACACAAGGGCACATCGAGGAAGTAGAAGAACCCACCTTACACCTGAGTTTCCTCCAGCCTGCTGCCTCGTCAGGCTCACCCCTCCTGCTCCTGTGAGATGGGCTCTTTTCTTCCTTCTTGGTCAGCCCCATACTCATTGGCAGGGGCTCTTATCTGTTGGGGTCCATTATGGTATAGAATGAGAACCGGGGGGCTGGTTGGTTAGGGAGCCAAATGGCCCAGGAGACGGGCTCCTGCCACCATGGCACAGGCAGGTACCATCCTCGGGAGGTGATGCCTGTGAAAGTTCTAATCACCCCGGCGCTCTGGCCACAACTCAGTGCCCCACTTAGTCTGAAGCTTCCAGAAGAATTTGCCATCCTGCCGTGGAATCACAGTGGGGTCAGAGGAGATGGCTGGGAGAACTGACTTCACTCTAGGCATCCTCATGCATTCTGCCTTGCGTGTCCAGAACACTCTGCTCTAGGCATCCTACTAAGAGGGAAAAGGACGGGCAACTGCCATCCAGTGGTGACGTGACTGCTCGGCTGTGGCTTGTGACCACTTTGTGTATGGAGGAGACTTGGGGGAGACAGAAGATTTCCACTCTTCCTGCCTCCAGTGCCATCTGTTTCGAGTCCAGCCTCAGAGACTTAGCTTAACTTTTCTCAGGATCCTGCGAACTGAAGGCCCCACACGCCCCCGGGCTGGGTGACCACCACTTTCCTTCCCCGCCTCCTGTCTATGCAGAGTGAGACGAAGCTGGTTCCCCAGGAAGACCGAGGCAGAGCTCAACCACCTGTATGTCCTCTAGGCCAAACCTGAACACCGGGCCAGAGCCTGGGCCCCGTGAGATGCTGCCAGCCAGGCTGTTTTCGGGTGTGGCTTGATCTGAGCTGGTATCTGTCCTTGGCCTTCAATGAGCTGAGCTTTTGATGTGGTTCACACCTGCCTGACATACACCTGCAACCTCCGGACTCTTGGCAGGTGAAGAGATGGTTGGCGAGGCCATCTGCTGAGTAAGAAACCACTCCCCCAACCCACACCCAGCTTCAAAGGGTTCTCAGGGGAGACGAGTGTCATAGAGAACACCAGCTAGCAGTTGACCATCTCCACATTAAGCAGAGCAGGCTGAAATGGGATTTGAAATTTCCTCCCAATAATAAGCCTTCTATGCATCTGTTACCTAGGAGTTCATCTAATTGTAGTGAATGCATTTATCTTGTTAGCCATTTACTGTCTTCTGGGGGTAGAAATTGCTCAATGTTTATCATCCCTTTGTAAAGCACTAGTCCATTTAATTTTTCTTAAAAATACAACAAAGAACAAAAACTAACTCCTTAGAACTTCAGAATTGACACCTGGTTCTCGAAGCTACGATTTGGGGGAAAAGAAATGATCTCATATTGACTTGTGCTACAACGTGGATGAAACTTGAAGACTTTACTGACTTGTGGCAAAAGAAGCTAGCCACCAAAAGACAACGTGTGGTTCCACTCGTGAGATACCTAGAGGAGTAACGTTCACGGAGACAGAGGTGGAAGGTGGTTGCCAGGGGCCAGGGGAGGAGGTGTGAGGACTTAGTGTTTGATGAGTACAGAGTTTCAGTTTCGCAAGACGAAAAAAGCTCAGGAGATGATGGTGGTGATGGTTATACAAGAGTGTGACTGTGCTTCATCTCCCTGAACTTTATACTGTAAAAATGGGTAAAATGGTAAATTTTATATTATGTGTCTTTTAGCCACAATTAAAAAATAATTTTTAAAAATGATCACTTATTTTATGCTTTAGTTATTTTCCCTTGGATCCCTCATTTGTCCAGATTGAAGAGGCCCTAAGTTTTTTCTTTTTTTCTTTTTGAACAAAAATTTATATGTTAGCTTTGTCCCTGTAAACATTTTGTTTGCACATTTCTGTCTAATAAACGTAAAAGCAGTAGTAACAGTTAGTATCCTCATGCTGTTAGTTATATACATTCCCCATCAAAACTTTTAGGACAGTTCCAGACACGTGCTGCAGGGTGAAGAAGAAAAAACATCAGGATTAACATATTAGCCTGTCAAGTTATATAAAAGCAGAATGCCCACTAATTTGGAGCAGCGGTGGGTTCTCTCTGAGGCTTCACTCAGTGGGGACGTCCCTGTTTTCCATTCATTTTCCGTTTCATGGATGGAGTCACCTAGGATGCACCTTGGCTGTCTTTAGGTATCTGCACACTCCCCTCTTGGACAGACCTTGAGTGCGGTTGAGGCTTCCTGGGCACCATTGGGAAGCCAGAAGGGCTCGTTTCACCTGACAAATTAGTAAAATTTTGAAGCAGATTTGAAAATGCAGTACTTACTAAATCAAATCATTGTCATTTCCAAAAACTTTCTTATAGAGCAGATTCGTAAGCATCTACCTTTGCTTGAAGCTGGCAACTAAACCAACTATTAGAATAACTGTCAAACCATAGTTAATAATACTGTATTATGTGTTTGAATGTTGCTAAAATAGTAGATCTTAAAAATGCTTATCACAGAAGAAAGGTTTGTAACTATGTGTGGTGATGGTGGTTAACTTATTGTGGTGATTGTTTTGCAACATATGCATATATCAAATCATTATGTTTTACACCTAAAATGGATACAATGTTATATGTCAGTTGTACCTCAAAAAAAGAAGTGGAAGGAAACTTTTGAGTTGATGGATAAGTTATCTTGACAGTGGTGATGGCTTCACTGACATGTATGTGTATCAGAATATCAAATTGAGCACTTTAAATATGCATGTTAAATATAGCCCAATAAAGCTGGGGTTTTTTTTTAATTTTCAAATTTAAAGAAAAGAAGAAATGATATGCAATGAAAAAGAGTGACTGTCACAAATCCAGGAAATGCACAGATCAATTAACCTTATAAATAGATTATTCGATTTCAAATTTAATATGGTAAAAACCAAGTTATAAGAAAATCAGAATTTGGTTAAGCTCTGAATCCAGAAAAATAATCCACGTTTGTGATTTTTGTGTGTGTGTTTAACAGGCACCTCCTTCTAGAAAACTGTAGCAGGAACAACTTTCTTCAAGTGGTTCTGTCCTAGGACAGGATGCAAAATGGTGCACATGTGTGCTCTGCTGGAATAATATCATGTTCCTGCTTTGAAATCTTTGAACCATAACTTAGATACAGAAAGAGGAAACACAAACTGTTATGAAACAGTGTTGGGGGAATTACTCTGGCCAGATGTGCTGCTTGTTGAAAATTTAAGAGTGTTGAGGTCTCTTCATGAGCAAACCTGCATATAGGAGGTGTGAGGTGAGGTCAGGGTGAAAGCAAATGGTGACGTCCATCACTTGTGTGGCGCGCACCACTCTCCTCACCACCCCCCTCCCCTTCAGCACATTTAAGAACTTCTCATGTATTGTCTTGCTTGTTCTCAGAAGGATTCTTTGACAGTCATAGATGGGAATGGCTAAATGTCTCGGACGAGGCCAGCCTGAACATTTATTGTTAGGTCACAGAAAAGTCAGACGTTGGTCATTTTCTCTGGTTCAGCGCATGACTGGTCACGAGGTACCTGACGGTCGAGGAGGAGTTCCTACCTCTGATGGTGAACGTTCATCTTCACTTTCCTTCTCAGGTCAGAATAAACGCTGGGCCTGCAGACATCCGTGACATGTGTAAAGTGTCTTATTTGTGGTGCAAAATTAGAATATTGAGAATGAAAGGCGAAAAGATGACTGCCATTAGGACTTTCCTAGGGGTTTGGAGACTGATCAAAATCTAGCCAACCTTGAAAACAGAACTAAATAAAAACCCTTTCTTTAAACTAAAGATTTGAAGAAAAAGAAAAAAGGAATCTCTTTGGTTTTTGTTCTTAACTGATAAAACTCTTACGAGTTGAGGCTAGACACTTAACCTTGACAGAATACACTGATACCTTAGTCATCAAAAGGATCAAAGTCAGACAGTAAGACCAAACTGCGTCTGTGTGTTTTCACTTTCCTATGTTAGCTTTCTTTTTACCTGTCTTCACTACTCTTCACTTAGGTTTAAACTCAAGGCTGTAGGTCAGGAAGTAAAAATGTTGGATGCTATAGTCACTATGGAAACTCACTCCTACATCTCTTGCTTTACTTTATAGACCTTTCCGCTTGTTAGGCTGCATAAGTCTACACTTGATTTGCTTAAAAAAAAAAGAAGAAGAAGAAATAAAGATCTATTTGGAAATGGCTAGATCAAAATCACTGTAAGGATCTTTGCTGGGATGTTTATGAACAGCTTTCCCGGTTTGTTATATAGTTCAGTGATTCTCAAGTTGTTCACAAACACCCGAGTCCCCAGAGCTCAGATCCTCGATGTTCTTTGTCTTCGCGTGGATAGTGATTCTGTTGTGTGGCCAGCGTATGCACACCTTAGGGGCCAGAAAGGATTTGGTTGGGTTTTTGCCTGGACACACCTGCAGTTTGTATACTTTGGCGGAAAGATTTTACCCTGCAGAATGTTTTGTTATGCTCATTAAGTGATTTGTTGGAAAAATAAACGGTTTCTAAACTTTCCTTTATCAGAAAGTGTGCAAAGAAGCATCTGCCAAATAACAGTCCCAGTGGAATTAAGCAGGCGGTCCCACGAGGACCAGTTGTTTGTGTTGGAGCTTCTCCCCTTCTCTGTCTCCTCTCCCTCTGTCACTCCAGGCAGGGGAGTTTTCCCTCCAGGGTTTTAATAATTCCATGCTCGCCTATAGGAAGAGTATAGCTTTGGAGTAAAAGATGTTTGTGGTTTTCTGAAGGTAGAGAGGATCACCCCCTGAAGTGGGATCCTGTCATGAGACAAAGAGTGACTGGTTAAGCAGAAAGACAAACAGGAAAAGGAATTTGCAGCCAGCAGGAGTGTCTGCCAGAATCTCACAAGCCCCAGATCCATGGGAACACTGTATTGGTGTTTCTGGACCTTCCCATGGCTTGAAATTAACTGATGGGAAGCAGGATGAGATAGATGCCTCACAGGGTACAGTGTAGGTAGGATTGGCACTGCTTTGTATCATCAGCACATCTAACCTTTAGAAGGATTAACAGCCCAATTGTAATCATGGTTTTCAACGTCAGTGATGCTGAGAAATGGTTCACAATGCACTGAGCTGGCTCACAATGCACTGTAGGCACAGACTGTTGGATGCAAGGTTTCCTTTTGCAATGGAACAGACTCTTCCGCGAGACAAATTATCTGCATGATTAACCAGAGGCATACATTCATCTCTTTTAGTAACATTCATCTCTCTTAATCTCAACAGAATTAAAAATACTTATGGAGGCACTTTAAAATGTAACAAGCTCTGTCCAAATCCAGAATTATAATTAAAAAAAAGACTTTGTAAGGATATCATCATAAAAATTATCAGGAATACTGATTAAACCTGCTTGATTCATAAATGTTAGGGAAATAACCTTTTCTTTCCTACCTCGGGTGACTAATTTGCGAACAGTGCTTTTCTTTGCCTTCATGATGGTGATAACAAAGGGTTAAATAGTCCTGACTCTGTTCCAGAGAATGGCTCTAAACGCTTTATGTATATTAATCCATCAATCTGCTGAATAACGCTAGCAAACAGCTACTGTTAGGATCCTCTTTCTCCCAATGAGGAAATTAAGGCACAGAGAGGGTAAGTGACTTGCCCAAGACCAATAGAGCTTTACATTTTTAAGAATCTCAAGAAATGTCCTCGTAAATCGTCAGTGCATGTGGGTTTCCCCCAACACTGCCCCTTCGTCCCCGACTCTGAGCACGCTCGCCTCTGCTGCAGTCAGCAACAGTGACGACAACAGCCATTGCTGTTTGCGGACAACTTTTTACCCCAGATCGTGCAAAGACTGAGTATTTTAATTTTTTGGTGAGGGGAAGGTAATTAGGTTTATTTATTTTCGAATTTTTATTTTATTTTTAAACACCTGTATTGTAGTAAAATTTCTGTAAACTACACATATGTCAGATGTACAATTTGATAAATTTTGATAGATGTCTACACCCATGAAACCACCACCGCAGTCAAGATAGCTAACATTTCCATCACTCCCCAAGAGGTGCGCATTTCAAAATATTTATTTTTTTAATGGAGGTACTGGAGGTTGAACCCAGGTTCTCATGCCTGCTGAGCACATACTATCACTGAGCTCTGCCTTCTCCTGCAAGGCTGAGCATTTTCAATGGAGGGTTCTTCCCCTGGGGCGGCTTCTGTTAATTTCTCCATTTTACAGATGGGGAAACTGAAGCTGAAGGCAGCAGATAACTTGTCCAGGGTCGGGCGACAGAGCCCTCCTCTGTGCCCACAGGCCAACGGCAGAGCCCACGTTCTCCCCCCGACCCCCTGTCATCCGTCCTTCTTTCTTTGTGCTTTAAAATTATATATAAAATCACAGTAGTTATCTCCATACTTTAAAGATGCTTATGAATTTTTGTGGAAGGGGAGCCACGCTGTGAATTTAAGCCAGATCGGCGCACAATGGGGTGCAGGTCCTCTGGAGCCCCACCGAGCCCTGCAGTGGTGCTGTTTGGTATCCTGACTCCTTCCTGCGGCCAAGTCTGAGGTGGTGTGTTACTGAGAGGAGTGGTCAGTGCAGGAGGGAGATGGAGCGCGTTGTTGGGTGACGGCAGACAGTCCCTTTGCACATACGTATTTCTGTTACGTGAATGAAGGAGTGACCCACAAGGGGATAGAATTATGCACCAGATCGGGCTCTCCTTGTAGAATATGATGAGTTGGGCGGGCCTCAGGTCAGCCGGGCTCATCTCCCTCGGGCCCAGCCCAGGCCGGGCCACAGTGGGTAACATCTTAACTATCTTCTCTTTCTTTTCCCTTTTTTTAAAAAAATTGAAGTATAGTTGATTTACAATGTTGTGTTAGTTTCTGTGCACAGCATAGTGACTCAGTTACATGTGTATATATATATATATTCTTTTTCATAGTCTTAGTTGTTAGTCTATTTTATATATATAGTAGTTTGTATCTACAAATCTCAAATTCCTAATTTATCCTCTGCCTCCTTCCCTTTTGATAACCATAAGTTTTTCTGTGTCTGTGAGTCTGCTTCTGTTTTATAAATAAATTCATTTGTGTCATATTCTTTAGATTCCACATATAAGTGATATCATATGATATTTGTCTTTCTTTATCTGACTTACTTCACTTAGTATGATAATCTCTAAGTCCATCCATGTCACTACCAATGGCATTATTTCATTCTTTTTTATGGCTGACTAGTATTCCATTGTGTGTGTATAAAAAATACTTATAAATGATATATATAAATATACATATATATAAAAGACATCTTTATCCAGTCATCTGTCCATAGATGTTTAGATTGCTTCCACTGTCTGTTTTCAAAGGTCTCTGGCAAATATCATCACTTGCTTTTAAGGTTGCACAGGAACCTTTTCAGTCCTGAATGCTTAAGTGATCCTTACCCTTCTTTACACCTGCAACCTTGGGAATCAGCCCTAAGACAGGCCAGGGAAAGCACAAGCTTCAGGTGTTACAAGGATTGGTACAGGTATCCCCCACTTTTCAAAAGTTCGTTAGGCGCCACTTCAGTTTTATGAAAGACCTACGTTAGTACCTGTTCTGGCTAACTGAAAGAAATCCAAAGAGGGTTTTCAAATTTAGGGGAAAAGATGAAAAGCAAAATAGCATTCAGCATTAGTTTCTCAGTGATCCCTTGTAGGGCAGCTCATGCATAGACCAGGAAGATGGGCCCCGCCAAGCTCCTTCACTGGGAACCATACTCAGCATCTCAGCATCAAGTCTCATGGCTTTCAGCTGTGTCTGTGAGCATCTGTGCTTTATCTCGATTTATTTTGTGCATCCTGTTAGCAAGATGTGTCTTTAAGTAATTGATTCTTCACTTTACACCATGTTGGCTTACGAAAGTTTTCATCAGAACGCTCTGCTCTCGCATAGCAAGGGAAACCGGTGTTGCTAACAGCCCAGCAAGCTATACAGGAGCCAACTAAAGAATGTCACCTGCCAGCCAGCTCTACAAGGACTAGGTCATTAACCACTGTGGCCACTGACCTTCAACACACCCTGAAAGGAGTCCAGGGTGGAGACCAGGAATGAGGCTCTCTGTGCCCTGGGAAGAACTGGCAGAACAGGCCTTCAGATAGCTGGGTATTTTTAGCAGAAAATTTTGTGAACCCAATCTCTTGCATCTTCTTAAACCTAGGAAAGCACTAAAATTATTAAAAAACCAAGATGTCTGCTCCTCATGCCTAACAGCACCCTTCTACTGAGATGTGTGCTTTGTGGCATGCTCCCCTCACCATAATTATATAAGTACTGACCCCACCCCCCACCTTGTCAGGACAGTTTCTCAGAGCCGTCTGGAGGCTATCTCCCAGTATATAGTCCTCAGTAAGACACTGGAAGAATTCGACTCACAGCTTTTACATTATGTGATGTTTGTTTGTTTTTAGTAAGTGAGACCTTTGTCTAGTCTGTTACCAGTTACTGTGAATAGCTAACACCCTTGTCAGTGAATGAACCCCACTCCCACCCCAAGACCTGAGCTTTACAGAAGAGGGTTTGTCAGAGTATCAAGAAAGACACCTCATTTTTAATGAGCGTGTTAAGTCAGTTCTTCTGTTACCAAACTCAGGTTCGGCTGCTTGCTGCTCAAAAGCCAATGATCGAGAGGCATGTGTCTCTGGAAAGGAAAGGTGCTTTATTCAGAAAAGCTGGCAGTCTGAGGAGAAGGTGGACTCATGTCCAGAGACCAACTCTGAAGATCCTGCTCAGCCATGATGGTTTTTAAAGGGAAAAAGGGGAAACAGTCTCAGTTAATCATTAAGGTGAGAGGTCGGATTGTCATTTTCCCACTGCATGCAGACGTGCTGGCTCCTGATCTTCCCTTGGATGCTGTCTTGCTCACATGATTCGCCTGCAGTTAGATGCTCTCTTTCCTGTGTGGTCCCACCTGCACCTGCAGGGTCCACCTGCAAATTTACTAAGGGGAAACTAGGGGTAGAGAGTCAGTCATTCTTCAACTACTTAATTCTTCATTCTTACTCCTTCTAATCCAGGAAAGGTATCAACAGGTTAGACAAGGCACTGTGTACATTCGATAAAGCAAAAATCAGGAGTCAGGTTAAATGTTGCCTAGTGAGCTCATCTTTACGATTAAGGTGTGAGGAAAACAGCTGAACAAACAGAAAACGGGCAAAAGAGCTGCTTACACTTCTTTCCAGTCTTCTCTGGTAGAACTTCCAAAATGTGTGGCTACACTATGGTTCAAGAATGGAATGAGTATTCACCTGCCTGTGAGCACCTGAAGATATGATCTATCGAGAGCCTTAAGATGAGTGGAGGAAAGCCACTGACCTCACTGTGGTTCTGTTTGCTGCCCGACTGCGCTGAGACACAGGAATAAGAACCAAGTTGGCCAAGCTCGGGGCCCACCAAACCAGCTGCGTAATTGCATCAAGAAATCGGAAACACATTAAGCACCAGAAATTGTCTCCGGCCACTCACTCATTCGGTTATAGACAGATATATTTTAATTGTCAATTGGAAGGTAGCTGGAAGTAATTTTTGGAAACTAGTTTAATTTCTCCTTTTCAAAAAGGATGCGTTTTCCCACTTTCTCAGTAGTCATATTCTTCCCAACTTTTTCATTGCTTTCACGGTGGAATGGAAATCTAGATTCCCATTTTAAAGCTAGAAAACTAAAGCACAAATAGTAATTCAAACTTCCTTTAACCATGTTGGAAACTTACCTCCTCTGATTCCTCTTGAAGCAGTTTTAAATATTCTATTAGAATTTGTTTTCCATTCTCACTCTGTGTTTTCTAGATGACTTGATGCTAGATGTTTACTAGATGCCACGTGTTTACTTTTACTTTTTCCCCTGTGTGTGCCGCTGGAACCATTTACTAGCAATTTGATCACTGACTTTGGTTACTGAATTTTCAGGGAAGGGATCTGCTTTTTATAATTTAGAATTATTTTTTCCCTCATTGCAACTATTTGGGGACCTTATAACAAAACACAATAGTAGGAATATTATTTACTTACACATGGAAAACTGTCAGTATTTCCACTGAGACGATAAAATTTATGTCTGTGACAGCAACCTTTTAAAAACCTTAAAATACTTGTTACGTTTTTAGTTTTTGAACTGTGTTCTCTTTTGGAAAGGTAACTGCTTAAAGACTAATTTCTTCATGTGATTTTCAGACCAGAAAATATTTTTTAAAACTTGTATTTGGAAGTTATTGATCTAAAAATTACTCTTCTTGGTAGGAGGCTGCCAGGAAATTTCACTGTAATTTTGGGTAGAACTGTGCACTGTGGGTGTTAGGGGCTCTTGAGAAATACTGAGGGAGAATTGGGTATTTTGCTGGGCAAGGATTTTATTTTTTTCCTTCAAAATTTAGGTTAGTTTTAAAAGCAAAATACCTTTCATAAATGATTAATCTTTGTTCCTTAAAGGTTCTCTCTCTTCCTTATCTTTCTTAATTTAACTTGGTGATAAAAAAAAAGATTAATCTACAGGAAATAGTCTGTGATTGGGTAACTGCTTTTCCTCAATTAGCAAGATTAATATGCAGGTTGAGGAGGAGAGAATGTTTGTTTTTAAGTCTGTGAATAGCTTAGTTGAGTAAGTTTCCCACATTATGCAGGCAGGATAGTGGGAAGCTTTGGGTGAATATTGGAGACTGTGGCCAAGTAAGCTTGGGCAAAGGTGGGTGAACTACAATAAAACCATTTTCAAAGATTTTTATTTTCCTGGTTCCTGACCTTTGCAAATGGTTAGCATATGTTTAAACAGCCATTGAAAGAAATGAGGTTCTATGACATCATGAAAATCAGCAAATAATCAGCAACAAAACCCAGGCAGCCTCACGCTGTGTCTCCAGAATCCCAAAGCAGTCAATTGAGTGAAAGGACGCCATTGGGTGGGCAGCCTGGGGTCACTGGGGACCCTGGAGAGGCAATCAAATGCCTGATGAAGTGGCCCCAGGGGGTTTGCTACAAGAAAGACCAAATGGTGGTCATGGCAGAATGAGGAAATTCTGCAGTCCTTCCTTCATCCACATCCTTTTGCTGCCCACTCTGCCTTGAGAGTGTGAGTCAAGCTAGCCAGTCGGGGAAGTTGGCATTTCATGGAGGACAGTGGAGACAGGTGGGGTCAAGTATTCGTAAGGGGAGACCAGAGATTGGGGATCAACCATGGGTCCTGTTTGCTCCTGCCTCACTCCCCTCCTCCCCAAGGCAGACTTCCACATGGGAGGCTGGGGCTACTAGGTCACAACTCCATGGGGGGTAGTTCTCTCAAATCACAAGAGTTCTAACACTTTGTGCAGATTCAAGTTGAAAGAATGTGGCTTTTAAATGCACCGGCAATAGTATTATTAAATAGTATATCTTAATGTAAAAAAAAAATACATGAGAGAGATAGCCCTATATGACTTAAAACAGCTTTAAATATGTTTGGATATGTTACCTTATATGTGGTTCAGCACTGGGCATACTCAAAATTATAATTTCCCTTGAATCATATTCTATTTATCAAAAAAGTCGCTTCATCTATAAGTGTGTCCTTGTAAGGGTCGGGGGGGAAAAGGACCATTGAACCACGTCTCCATGAGGGCCTGCTGAGAACACGAGATACCTTTTACAGTCACCAGCTGGCCCAGGCTGCCCAGGACTGAAGGGTTTCCCAGGATCCAGGCCTCTCAGGGCCAAAGCCAGGCAAGTCCCAGGCAAACCTTCTGCAGTGCCAAGGCACTGGGCTAGACGTGATGGAAAGTCGGAATCAGATTCAGTGCTTCACGGGCAGGGCCAGCGCCAGGGCTGGCCTTCCTGGGCAGTGCTTGGGAGGGTGGCCAGTGGGAAGGCACTTTGGGAAAACAGATCCCTGACCTCGGGCTCTTAAACAGCTCTCTGCTAGTGTGTTTGGTGCTTTCTGTGGCTGTAATCTTTCACTACTGACCGAACTATTTTTCTAAGTTAGAGATGTTGTTTTTTACCCCCAAAGCTTGACACTAGCACCCCCATCCCCCGAACCCACAACATTTAAACATGCCAGGCCACCAGGGAGTATCTTTCCGGCCTCTTCTTTTTCCCCACCACAGGCCCCGGGGTGTGTTTGATTTGGCCTCTTCCCTCAGTGCAGGGACAACTTTCCTGTTCGTTCTGTCCCCACCTCCGGGCGTTCCGGCCCGCGTGGGTGTGTGTAACGGGCACGGTAGTGCCAGCGCTGGGGGCTAGCCACAAGTAATGTGTTCTCCGCATGATGGGGCCCTGCGTTAGGAAAACACGCTTGCCCAACGAGCCCAGGCACAAAAGAGGATTGTTCTGAAGGGAAGCCACAAATACCCAAGAAGTTTTCTGCCTAACATTTTTGCTTAGCATACCCATTTTTAAAAAACCTGCTCAGTGGTTGTCCTTAAGTCTGCAGTCTGTCATGGTGATTTTAGGGTATCATTTAAAGAGGTGCTTTTCAACTTAAAACATGGTACTTTCCATTTATCTTACCAATAAAGAGAAGATGGGTAGCTTCTTCCCTCTGATCCCAAAATTGCAAAACCAAGGTCAGAAATGCAGTATTAGCAGTTCCCCGACTTACAGAACACGGTACTAATGTTCCCAAGGACCTATTTAGAGGCTAGGCTGGTTCTTCCTTGGCTGAAATTACTACTTGGTTAGGAGAGTTGATGAGCTTCGATGAAGACACGGAACTTACGTCTTACATCTTTTACAGATCTTGAGGATGGGGAAAATAGCTTCTTTTTGCCTCAGGTCCCTTGCCCAGAACACAGGACATAGCTAACAACCCTTTGATTTGATCTGATTGTTTTGCTGGGAGGCAGTTTCTAGGACTGATTCTTCAGACGCTCGTAATGTGTAGTGATTTGGGCAGCCCTGGCCTGGCCGAGGTGTATTCTAGCTCATGTGTCAAGCATTCCTGTTGATTTGCTGCACAAGAACAGGCAACTTGCCCACATGCATTCTTCCTAAGCATTTGGTAGTTTACTTATAAAGCAGGCGTTTGACTCTTTTCTTCTTCTGTGTCGGAGAGAGGCCATATGATTGTAGAACTCTGATCTTTTCCAGGAGAAGCTGAGTCCTCACTATATATAGGATGTTCAGCTTTTGATTTTTTCGATCGGATTATTTCTAGAAATCTGATCACCAGGATGAGTGTTTCTGGTTATACCCAGTTTGGTAGTGGTTACAAGTACCAGCAGAGTTCACCGGAGTTCAAGTCCTGGCTTGGCCACTTCCTCATGATGTCACCTTGATGAAATCACTTACCTCCTCTCAGCCTGCTTCCTCCTCTGTAAAGAGCTGGTAAAAAGATGATAGGAAACGTATTTCATAGGGTGGTAGTGACTGTTCGACTAGTTCTTCTGGCTTCTATTATTTCTCTTCATTAGAGTGCACAGCAAGAGCCACCAGTTGACTAGAACTGCAGTATCCCTGTTTTGAACTTGCTTCTGAATCATTGCCTCATAAGGAATTCCTTTGAGTAATCCAGACCTTAAAAATTGGTACCTCTGAGGGAGAGTCATTTGCTGGCTTGTTATTTACCTCTGATTTGGACACAGCGCCTTAGTTTGGTAAGCTATACTTTCCTGTAGCATGGCTGGAGTCTAGGCTATGAAACATTTTCACAAGTAAAATTTCCACATAATGAGGGCCTCACTAGAGTGTATGTTACTGATGGTTTTTATTCCATGGCGTGGGCTCAAAGAACTGCACTGCAGTGAAGACAAACTTGTCTTTAACGATGGGAGATATCTTTGGGAGGTATCCAGGCTGACCTGTCACGGACAACTTCATGTCCAGTCGTCTGGTGGGATTACCGTGGCTCCTTTTCCTAACTGGCATAGAGCAGATGACAGCGCTTGAAGTAGGGTGTTGCAGCCACAGCCTAGAAATAAAGAGACGTGTTTTACAGTTGGTCTGTAGTCACGTGCTCTATCCCACACTAGAGTCGGTGCCCGCATGGTGGGATCGGAGGTGCGCCAAATACTCCCCTTTATCCAAACAAACATGGCTCCTGTGCCTCCCCGGAGATGTTGGAAACTCTCAGAAGTCAAATTACCATTTCAGATTATGGCATTGTCCCTTGAAGGCCTCTGTTAAAATCTCTGTTGAAATGAACAGAGAATCGGAGAAGGAGAACCTTGATGGAATGTGTTCACTTGCTGAGTGATCAATTTTCAGTTAGCAGGATCCCAAGGGAAATAGGATTTAGGACAGAGCAGAGAGACAACAAAGGGAGAGGGTGTATGGAATGTGCCCAGACATGATCCCTCAGTTAGGAGCCCCAGGAAGCCAAAGGAATGATGAGCTCCCCACTTAAATGAGAAAGTGGGGTGTGCCCTGAAAGGATGCTCTGGGGATCCCTTATTGACAACCAGCCTTCTTGGCTGAGCCTGGACTGACCCTATGCAACACCAAGGTGAATAATCCCAAAGATGCGTGTGCAGTGTTTGTGCATTTATATTTAAAAGGCAGTATATTCTAGTGGTTGAGAATACCAGCTCTAGGACTTGACTGAAGCTTGTACTCCAGTTCTTCACCTTACCTTGGATGGATACCTTGGGTAAATTATTGAACTCTTTGTGTTTCACTTTTCTGGTCTGAAAAAAATACCTGCCTGGCTCATAGGTCAGTGGAGAGGATTAAAAGTGCTAATACATGGAAAACACTTAGATGCTTGGCGCATGGTAAAAGTGTTAGCTGACGTTATTACTCAAGTACGTTACAGTCATGCCTGCAGGAAGGAGAAAACCATGGGTTAAGGTCTGTTAACTCCTTGAGCAAAGAATGCTGACATCTCAGTCACTTGGCAGATTCGAAGTTTCTTTCTTGTTGGTGCCACAGTCCTTGTCCATGAGGTGACTGTGCTCCATGCAGACATCGGGAATCCAGGTCCCCAGTATGTAATAGTTGTGCCATATTCTAGGGCCTCTGAGTTCACTGATTTCAGCATCCAACTAACAGGTGAGGACAGAGGTTTGTTCGCTCAGGAATTCTTAGGGACCAGACCTGCTCCCACATCCTCACATTTCATTGGCTTCATTACTTCTCCCACATCTTAATGACTGGATTTCACATCACTTCTTCCACATTTCATTGGCCAAAACAGGTCACATGGTCCCACCTACCTGCAGAGGAAACTGGGAAATATAGTTTAGCTGTGTGCCCAGGAAGCGGAGAACATGGATGTTTGTTGGAACATGAATAAACCCAATAGCAAAGTGATGATTTTGACTTTGGTTTATGGTTCCACAATGCAGCATAAGCATTTTTCAGTTTAATTTTTAAGAGTTAATGAGAAAATCTACTCCCTTGTTTGACATACAACACTCAAAAGCTAATGTTTGTGCAGAGCTTCAGATACATTATCATTTCTGAGTAAAATAATAATGAAAGCTAACATGTTTACTTTAGATGTTTATTTTCTCTTATTTAGTAAGATGAAATCAATTTATTCAGTCTCCACCAGAGCCCTTATGAGGTAGGTACCAGAGTTGTCTGCATTTGATGGATGAAGAAACTGAATTACAGAGACGCTGTTAATCCAAATTGGGAAAAAAAAAAAAAAAAAAGAATTGATGAAGAATCACAGGATTAAGAGAGTAACAAAATTTGGTAGAGAGCAAATTTAAAGTTGTCAACTCTTTTCTTCTCAGGAGACCAAATCTAGACACACAGCAGAAGTGACTTAATCCCGTATGGGGTGCTCACTTCGCCTGATACAGCACTCATTAATTTGTCATGAGCTGAACCGTCAAGAAAACCTGATACACATGTGCATGGAAAAACACACATTGGTGTGTACTTTATCCTTTGGTTTATTTTAGTTTATTTGCTTAGCTGAACATGCTGTGTTTATCATCAGGTTAACCATGCGTACATTGCATTAGTCTGGAAAAGTAGTCTTAACCTAGTATCTGTTTAGCTATTCCTTGAAAAATTAGTTCCCTTAATTGTAGCAGATCTTACTATTTTATCTTTTTATATATATAGTTTTTTTGGTGGTGGGAGGTAATTAGGCTTAGTTATTTATTTTTAGAGGAGGTGCCAGGGGTTGAACCCAGGACCTCAGGCATGCTAAGCGTGAGCTCTACCGCTTGAGCTATACCCTCTCCCCTCAGATCTCACTGCTTTAATCACAGAGGTTAAAAAAAAAAAAACTGTTGTCACTGGTATGTGTGCTTTAATCTCTTGAGTATAGCCTCATAAAGAAAAAAAAAAGAGCACAATTCTGTGAGCCCCCATGGACGGAAAGTGTAAAGACTGATCTGTGAATCAGGCACTTATTTTAAGAGATTCTGAATGATCAGTTAAAATGAGCCAGGTCACTGTCATCTTTATCAATTCCATAGACTTCAAGTCCCTCTATGGAACTAAGATGAGCTTGTAAAGCGCTGAAAACGCTGAGGGTTAAACAGATGTCAGATGGAAGCAGCAGATGTGTGACAGTACAGAGGGTCTGGGTAGGCCATGGAGTAGCTGAGTAATTAGAACTTCTGTGTGCCAGAGTATCGACTTGAGCACTTCTGGCTGAGCCTCAAGACAGTTGGGCATGTGTCCAGTTGTTTGTGGCCTCATCAGCCTTTTGAAAAGTCTCAGTATGGCAGCCGAAGAAGGAAAGCACCTGCTCCTGAATATTTGGCTTTATGGCCATGGGTTTTATTTCTTTTCCGTGCTGCCATGTTGGTTTTTAGAGAAATACGAGGAGAGACTGGGCTAACCATCCAAGCTGTCCATTACTAACAGGTGACTGCTGTCTTCTTCTCACCTCTAGATCTCAGAGTATCTTCCACTGGGTAAAGTGATCATTTTCCTTCTCATATGTGTTCTTCAAAGTAATTTTTACTGAGGCGAGAAAGTGACGTGCCCCCCTTGTTAGGGGGTGTGTAACCAGAGCCCGGGGGCACTGAGGGGAGCTCTGACAGGCCAGGCTCGAGGCAGGGGCCAGGCAGAAAGAGGATGTACCCAGGGCTGACTTCCTGGGCTGTGACACTGGAAATTTCGTAGGGACTCAGGACTTGGGACCTCATTCTTGAGAGCTGAGGACCCTCCTCTCACATCTGGAACCAGAGGTGTCAGCTGTCACGCGTAGCAGCTCGTTAAACCATCTCACAAACTGCAAGGCTTCACATTGTATTTATCAGCTGGGTGGTTTGGAAACGATTGCCTGTTTTGATTATGAATAACCTGAAATGGTTATTCTCGTTCCGTGGCTTACACTGGGGGTACTGTGGGTTCTTGTGGTACATCAGGGCGGTGTTCTAGAGTTCGTGACTGTGGACATGCATTTCATTCTTTTTCTCATTCAAGCGCAGCTCAGTTCAAACATTAAGAAAGAAGCCACGTTTCTCTGTGCTCTTGGACAGATCGCTGTCATTATTGCCCTTTGGGCTTCTAGTCCAGTTTGGGTTTTGATTTCTAATCAAGAATAGGTTGCAGTGCAGCAGACAGACCATTTCGAGGCTAGGTCTGCTCACATCTCATCCCCTTCCCAACCCTCAGGGATCTGGTGGGGAAAATCCACTTTCCCTCACTTTATAATTCTTTCTACACGTATTTCATCAGAACCTATTTTTATTCCCCTCTTTCAAGGAAGGATGGTCCTGCTCGAGACAGATCACTTCAGCCTTTATATTTGTGGAGACGACGTGTAACAGGACAGTGTTTTTGGTCAGTCAGGGCTGTCTGAGGATCTGCAGACTCTCTGTCAGTATAAGATATTCCTGCTGCCACCTACTTGTTCAGTAGGTTTCTGTCTGCTGCCTGTTTATCTGGGCAGCGGCACCACAGGAAGAAAGGAAAGTTTAAATGTGGAAATGACTTCTCATGCGTCAGAGGCTGTGAACTTGAAAGTCATTTGTTAGTTTTGATGCCCAGTTTGCTTGAAAAATAATCCGCTTTTTCTCTCTCAGTCTCTCAATTATTGAATTATCTGTAAGAGGATCACCCACTCAGCCTCCACATGATGGTGGCTTTCTTGCCATATAATGTAAATTGTTCATTTTCACAGCCAGTTGTTCATTTCATACACAGGGTCTCTCTTCTTTTTTTAAATTATTTTTATTATTTTATTTTGGAGGAGAGGTATTAGGTATTTATTTATTTACTTATTTTTAATGGAGGTACGGGGGATTGAATCCAGGACCTCATGCTTGCTGGGCAACATGCTATACCACTGAGCTATACCCTCCCCCCCAAAAAATTACTTTTATTTTTAAATTATTGCTACTGTTACTCTTGCTCTTTTGGGAGATAGACACGCTGACATTTAAATGAATCACACTTCAAAGCACTGAGGACCAATACAGTAAATGAACTAAAGTTATTTTCTTATAATATTGGTGTGTAAAACAGTGTGAGTTCAGGTTTCCGATGACATAAGCAACTGTTAGCAGTAATCACTGAAGTTCGTACTCTGCCCTTTGCAACAAATATAGTCAATGCCATGTGTATTTGAAAGTTTGGCTTCGTTGAGTGTTGTAAAATTTCATAATGGTGTACTTGATTTTGCCACGCCTAGATAACCTCAGGTTAATACAGTATTGGTGGTATTTAATGGCAGGTACTTAGGGCACAAGAAAAGGGCAAAGTGGTTTCCATGTACTTCTTGGATTCACAGATTTGTGGTCATGACATTTCGGTTGTTTATTGGCAGCGTTTTGCGTTGCTTCTGAATGCATGCTGTACATCACGAAAAATGAAGGCGACTGCCTTTAAATATACAGTCAAAAGATTATGTAACAGAGTTAAATCAGCATCTGAGCAGATGGCCTATTGTAGGGTCATTATGTGATTCTGCAAGTGCGCTATTTCTGAAGTGTGAACTGTTCATTCTGTTCAGATGGCTAGGAAAACAGCCTCCCCCAAAGAACTATGGGATGTAGCACTGTCCAACACAAACGTAATATGAGCCACATAGATAATTAAAAATTTTCTAGTATCCCCATTTAAAAGGTGAAAATAATTTTTTGTGCTCTGTTTTATTTAACCCAATATAGCAAATGCTATCATTTCTACATGCAATCAAAATTAAGTTCTTTAGGAGAGATTTCGTCTGCTTTTGTACTACATCTTTGATAACCAGTATGTATTTTAAATACTTAGAGCACATCTCAGTTCAGCCTGGTCACATTTCAAATGCTCAGTAGCACATGAGGCCAGTGGTTGCTACACTGGCAAGTCCAGGTCTAATGTTCTGATCAAGTAATTCCATTAATAGCTTGATTGCAGCTTCAGATAGGAGGAAGAGAGGGGTCCAGTGAAATGTCTGCTCATTGGCAGAAAACTTAATGTCAGTTCTTGAAAAGGAAAATGTGGACCGGACTTTCTGGAAAATATAACTTTATTTTTGAATTGTTTATTTGTATAGGTCAAATGCTGCTCCCTAGCAGAATTGACTTTTTTATGGAAAAAAACAAACACGGATTTAGTGTTAGTCACTACTTAAAGGAATTTAAAAATCAACATGAGAGGGCCTTAATGTAAAGGATTCCTTTTTTCCCTCCTGTAGCTGGGTCTCCCGTTGCCATAGCTACATGGGGCGATACAGTAGAAGTTAAAGACTCCATTATAGTTCTAAAACTTTCTTTAGTTATCACATTACTTTCCAGCTAATGGCCGTTCTTTACTGTATTGGGCTTTTCCCACTGAAAATGTACACGTTTTGTTTAATGAAGGCTTATGTTTTTATTTCATATGGTCAGTGAGAAGATGGCACTTTAACGCCATTCCAGGTGCTTCAAAGCCCTCACTTACAGCAAGTATCAGCCATAACTAACAAAAAACCGTGTTAACGCATAGCCAGAACCTGTCACAGAGTCTTAATTTGGAATGATTTTCCTCCTTCAGTGCTTCCTCTGGAATATGGGCTGTTTTATGCCATTTCGTTTTCAGAGTCAAAGAGCTGTTACTGTAATTCTGTGTGAGGTGATAACAGGCTCTGTCTTTGGGGCCGATTAAAAGAGCGGCTGCCAACCAGATGGCCCTCATTCTGAAGACGCAGAGAACTTTGAGCTTATTACTGTTGGTCAACGACGGAGGTTTCACTGGATTATTACCCTCACGGGATTCCTAATTGAAGCATGTGCTCAGAGTTAACTTGGAACGTCTCCACAAAACCCGTAAATTTATCACCCTTTTGATGGCAGGCTCTCACAGAGTCTTCGCATGTTTTTGAAGTTTAAGAACTTAAAATTTTTGAATGGTAGAAATTGACAAAGATTCTCTCCTTAACCAGAGTTTAGCTAGCCCTCTTCTGGACTAGGCCTCGACCTTGACCTTCAGTGCCTGTCCTTGCCTGGCCTGCCTTTAGCAAGAGTCCTGCCGTGTCAGTTTAGAGAGAACCCCCCACCTTTGATATCTGATCACCCTCAATATCTGGTCAAGGTCCTCATCCCTCAACTTTGATGTGTAAGCCCGTGGCCTGCCTTTAGCAAGACTCTCTCTATGCTGGAAGGCTCCTCTTGGTAATTTGCCATCCCCTGGTGCTCTTAGTCTGCTCGTTGGCTGTAAATCCCCACTTGTCCTACTGTATTCGGAGCTGAGCTCTCTCCCTGCCCAGCACCACAGTGCTGACCCCCTAGTGCAGTAGTCCTGAGTAGAGTCTTCTTTACTGTGTTAACAAGTGTCAGAATAACTTTTTCTAGCACCTGGACTTCCATAAAATAAGTAAGAATAACTTTTTCTGTAACGAAATAATCAATAAGTTGCATAGGAAGCCCTTGTATTAAAACTTCAGGGCAATTTTATTGTGTAATGATACACAGTAAGTTCTTGTTTCATTCCAACTAAAAAACACTCCTTTAGCAGGCTAAAGGAAAGCATGTGGTTAGAGTTGAAGTTCATACTTATTAGAAAGTTCACTCATCTGTGACTCTTATTTTATGTAGATATTTTATTATACTTACCACCAACGTGTCAAAGCTGGCCTAAAACTTATAAAAAGCTTATTTATAAAATACTGGGTTTCCCTGGCCTGTTTCTGCAGCAGTGAAGTTCTTTTTAATTTATAGCACGGTGTTTGGCCCAAAATATGTGGGCATGTGTACCTCCCAGTGATGTCGCTACTGAGCTGCAAAGGTTGTCTGAGATTAAGCTTAATTTGTTTTAACCCACTTGTAGGAAGTCAGTGGGAATTGGCTGGGAAAGTGGATCTCTCTACTGACAAAAATACGTGTACTAAAATGAAGGTGGGGAAGAATTCCATTTAACCTTGGAACAACTTTCACTGCAGAGAGGACCTCCTGGATAAATGTCAGGCCCGTCGAGAGGGCTTATTTCTCTAGAACGTCCTGACCCACGTTGCAGGCCTTCTTTATTAACGTTGCGAGACACCAACATGCATACCTTTGTGTGTCCATCTGTGTCCTGCCAAAATGTCTTTCTTCAGTGTTTAGTTATTTTACAAGTTACGCAAAAGAAAGAGAGAAAGGCTGCAGAATAACATGCAGTTTCAGCATTTCATTTTTCTGAAGATAAACATGGAAACGGAGAGTCACCTGCCAGGACTAGATCAGCTGTTCCTGGACACTGGCTGGCCGTGCCTGTGCGTGACCGACAAGGGACAGCTCGTGCCAGTGACCTGATCATTAAGTCCCTATTCAGAGTTGAGCCTTAGAGTGAAACCACTTTCAGTCTCTATGTTATAAACCTCAATAAATTTCTGTGTGTTTTTAGAATAAATTATTTCATGATTTAAAAAGAAAACTAGCTCTTTTCCAAAGTAACTCTGCAGAAGCAATTAAATCTAAGTTCTTTGTCAAGGCCTTTGCTGGAGGATTGTCTGTTAAATGTCTGTTGTGTACACGTTTCAACAAGTCGTAGAACAGAGTGATAGTATTTCAGTGACACTTTTTATTTCTTTGTGTAAGAAGCTACGGTAGAATTGCTGTGTCACATTAGAAAACTGATAGCTGTGAGGCTGTGGGTAGTGTGGGGCCAATGTGCACAGATGCTCTGACTTGCATGCATATGATCCTTTTTCTGCTTCTGCTTCATTAAAAAAAACATATTTTTTTTAAATAAAGCCGGACAGCTCCAAGAGGAGTAGATGGTGGTGGGCAGGGGCCAACTTTCTCGCTTGGCTGGTCCCACCAGAAAACAAGAGAGTTTTAAAGATGGAGTTTGGGAAAAACCTGAACTTCCACACTGGAATGAAGGAGGTGAGAGAAAAGAGCTAAAGCCTTCATCAGGGTGCATCACGAGTCCAGACTGTGATGGGCAGACTAATTTGCTAGCTCTTGATTTCCTTAAATCTTGCTCTTTCTGCATCCGCACTTCAAATTTAAATTGTACTGTTATCAGTATACCAAGCTCTTTATTTTCTTTACAAAGAAAGCTTAGATGAGCCCTCTCTCCAGGCAAAGCCTGCCTCTGAGGGATGCTGGTGTTAGAGGTTGTCTAGCCGTGTTTGAGACTTGCTGCCACCTGGGAACGATGCTCTAGACGAAATACCCTGATTCTTTGCATCATGAGCCTCGACATACAAAGTGATGGTGGTGTGGCACTTTCTAAAGCCAAGTCTGACCCCTTGAATCTGTGTAAGATAAATACAGAGGGAGGGTAGAGGAGTCAGAAGGAAGCTGGATGGACAGTCTCTGGTGAATGCAGAGTGTATAATTGGGGGAGGATTAATTCAACATGGCAGATGTGGTCCCTCTCACAGTCGTTGAGAAATGCCTCTTTGTTCTTACATTCACGTGGGCGCTTCATTTTTAATTTCAGTCCCTTTTGGCTCTTCCTCTTTCCATATTTGCATTTCACTCATTTCCACTCCTGTTAAACAGTCTGCATTGTTTGCTTCCCTGTGTTTTAGCGTCACACAGAGAATTTTGCCGCCGTCACCCAGCCTGCAGGGTCAGACAGCCTGTGACACGTGTACCCCACGGCTGCCAGAGTGCGCCACGGAAAGCCAAACAGAGTCCGTAAGCTTTGATTCATCCTTGCTACCCCACAGTATCCGAGCCTAGACTCTTACACGATACATCCTTTCCATCTGTCTATTTGGCAAAAACAACAGAAAAATGAGAGTCCATGTCTAAAGGAACTGAAGCATTTTATCCAGGGAAATAGTTGAATTTAGAAAATGCCATGCCACAGAATCATCAAAGCAGATTTCACATTATTTTTTAATTTTAATAAAGTGTGTCCAACAGAAACTCATGGCAATACGTGTAGGAAAGCCAGGAGCCATAGAGTTAGGTGGAAGCACGTGTTCCTGGCCCAGGGCCCTTTCTTTCTTCTCATCCCAAAGGAGTTTTTTCTTTTCCCGGTAGGAGAGTTTGTTTTGCCATCACGTTGCATGGTGGCCAAAGCTTGTGGCTTGAGTGTTGACTTCCCTGCCTCTTGGTCGGGTGAACGTTGGAGAAGCTTTTCTTGGTTCCAGACCAGCCTATTACAGAGGCTCCACTGAGGAACAGTCAGATGGACTTGACGTTCATGTTCCGAGAAAGACAGCTGAAACGCACGGGCCTCATGAAAATATGGACGCCTGAACAAAACCCTTTTGTGAGGGAAGAGATCCAGGGAACGCGTCATCAACAGACTTCTACATCCTTTAGAATGCAGGCATGATTTTTTCCCACTTCTGAACCTGACAGTTTCCAAGCTGAACCTCTCTCTTCCCTCTCACGCTGGCACCGGTCCCTCTTTTATGCTCCAGATGACTCTCTGATGCCGAGTTAGATCATTTGGAAACGAAAGCACTGTGAGAGAAAAGTCACTAGTCCAGCTATTTGAGGTTTAGAAGAAGCTAAACTTGGATTCATTTAAAGTAGCTCCTCTCTCTTAGACATCTAAACCGTCGGATTCATTTAAAGTAGCTCCTCTCTCTTAGAGCATCTAAACCAATCCTCTTTGATTCTGTATATAAGGAAACTGAGACCCAGAGAGGCTGCTTGTTGAAAGTAACACACTCAGCTACGGCAGATTCAGAAGGAGAATGTTCCCTCCTAAGACAACCACCTCCTGCCTTCAGCTGCTTTAGGTCAACACAGGACCATGTGTTTAGGTTGGGAAAAGAAAGAAATTCAACATGATGTGTCTCCACATTAAATAACTGGGGACATCTTATAGGTCAGGGATACTTTCTCATCAGCTCACCTTCAGTGCTTTGTTAACTGATTTACCGAAAATACCTTTAGCTGGATTGGGCAGTTGAGTGAGTAGGTCCTGCAAACAGAAAACTGCAGGGAACAGAACTCAGAATTGGCCATTTGTAATAATTATCCATCCACCGTGGGTCACTGCTAGCTTACTGGCTGGAGTCCTGGATCTTAACCTTAAGAGCCTGAGCAACCTGATTTTTAGAGCGGCTAGACTCAACAGGACAACGTTTGGAATCCTTTCCAACTTGTTTTCAGCAGTGTTAGTGGTACCTCTGTGCTCTGCAACACTCCAGTCAGTGTTTCTGTCTGCCCTAGTGGCCCCCGTCTCTGTATGTACCCTTGGTGTTCCTTTTTGTGTTTGTCTGGAAATGGCCAAGCTGTGGTTATTATCTTACACATGAAGAATATTCCTGGGTAGGGGCTCATGAAGACTTTGTCATCCGTGAGAACCGACTTAGACCAAAGAACCAGCATATCTCTTGGGAAATGTAGAACCCATGGAGTTCCCTGGAAGTCATATGGATTTGGAATCATATGGAAAATCAAGATCTCTCAGGTTTTTATAATAATCTGGGAGAGGAAATATATGGTGAAAAATATGGTGAGACTGCAAATGATGAGAAGAGCTATCAAAGAAATGTCAAGCCTGTGCCTGTGTTCTGTTGCAACACACACTTGCATGCACAAAAACCCATTCGCATACGTACACTCTATTGACTAGTGAATTTGCACGGGAGAGACTCCTTTCATTACAATACAGTGGGCATCCGTTGTTCGATCTTCACTTGTGGTCCCACCCAGGAGACTTGTTCCTCTTTCCTGAATACGTCAACCCAGACGTCCTGCTAGAGCCTTGTGGGTATCATTAGGCAGAGAATATTTTAAGTGAAACAGAAAACTATTCCTTTTCTAAGTAACCACAGACCTAAAATCCTAAGTGTAGTTTGTGTAGAATTATTGAATTTCCAGAAAGGCCCAAGTGAAATGTTCCAAAGGACAGAGATAAGACGCTGGTGTGTAAGAACATACCTCAGAGGTCAGGACTCTTCAGACTAGAAACGTGAAAACTCGGCTACATATTCCAATTCTATTTTTGAATATAAAGTAAGAATGGCCTTGTTTAGTAAATACTGGCATTCTGGCTTTAGGACTCAGCTGCCCACCCCCCACCCCTACCATGGAATTTGAAGGAACTAAAATTTTATTTAGAGAAGAGAGGGAGGAAGGAAGAGAAAGAGCTGGCTTAGATGACTATTAGTGAATGTAATGACCCCAGGAGGTGTCGGAGGTTGAAACTATGAGCTGTTCAGATAAATTCTTGAATGGTTAGATCCAAGGTGTATCCTTGAGTTGGAGTCAAAGCATGCTATAAAATGCACCTTGGTGTCAGAAACAGACTATTGAGCTTGAAATTTAAAGAAAAAAGATTTGACTTAATTCATCCACTTTGGGTCCATTTATTTACATTTTTGGGTACGTGATATTTACCAGAAGCTGCGCTAGTACATTGATCTCTCCCTCTCTCTCTCTCTCTCTCACAGACACACACACACAAATGCAAACACACACACACAGTCTTCCGCCCTCATGTCATTTGTGATCTAGTAGAGCAGGCACACATATAAGTAACTAACTTTATAGCGCTATGTATAAATGAAATAAATGTCATGCAGAGATTAACAACTGTCTATTGAAGTGATATTGAAAAGGGAATAGTTGATTCTGCTGTGAGATGGGAATGCCATCTCAAAGACCTCAGAACCTGAGCTGAGCCTTGAAGGATGAGAGGGAAATTAGAAGAGAGGCTTGCGTGGCCTCCAAGCAAAGTGGGGGGGAAGTGTGCCGCTCAGGGCTGGGAACTGGTTGGGGAGAGCTGGGACACGGGGTGCAGGGAAAGACAGCAGGAGAAGCTGGGAAAGAACCCGACACAAATCCGCCATAGGCAGGAGTTGAAACTTAATGGTTTGTTGGCGGTGGGAGTCCTTCATGGGTTTTGAAGGTGGAAGTGGCATGATTTTGTCCATGTTGTAAGAAGATGACTTTGGAACAGTGTAGTGAAGCAACTGGAAAACCAGGAAATGAGAATTGGAGTTGATAAGCCGTGGCAGATATACTGACTGGGGACCAAGTGCCAGTAAAGCCCAGTCTCTGAGGGATGCACCTCCCAGGGGCCCTCAGGGGGGATCCAGGCATTGATGGTCATCCTGGCACACATCAGTATAGATCCTCTTCACGCTGGGAGTTTCCAGAATGACACGGAACTTTGTGATCCCCTTAGCGCTACAAAGCTGAGGATACTGTTACACATTTTGATTAAATGTAGTTCTCCTTTTTTTTTTCTTCTGGTGACTCTTCTGTGTTTATATTTTGGCCAAAATAACTCCGTAATAGCCACCTGAACTTAACATTTCCCTGGGGAATTCAGGCTTCCATCAGCGTGAATCTGTGCAGTACTTTTGCTGAAGTTTATCCTCCCGAGAGTATCTGTGAGCTGATTTTAATACCACCTTGTAACATCCTAGAACCTTTCCATGCACGGAAAAGTGGCTTATGCTACTAAGAACCTATTCAACCATATATCTTATGACAAGGATGATTACACAGAATAAAATTCAAAGACAGCATTTTGCCTGTACTGTTACCGCCCATGGTACTCAGTTCATGCCGCCTGTATTCATGTTGGTTGTACCACAGGTCTCTTTCCCCGTCTAGACTGTCAGTTGCTTGAGGGCAAATATGCTTTATTCTCCTTTTAATTGTCCCTCATGTTAAAGAAGAAATTAATCTGATATTTGTCAAAATGGTAAGGAAGACTTTATTCAGGACTATTGCAATAAGGTTCAACACTATCGTATTAGGGGAGAGAGATCAATGCAACCCTGAATATAGCAGGACAAGTGGAGATTTGTAGCCAACGAGCAGAGGGAGGGGCTCAGGGATGGAAAATTACTAACAGGAGACACCAAGGGTGGGGATTCCTGCTAACCTGACAGAGCACGATTCTCGCTACAAATAGACTAGGCAGACTGCAAACAGGACCCCAGGTCAATGAGGCCTCGTGGAGACGATGGCTCAGAGGAGTCTGACTGTTGTTGGGTCAATGAGAGAGTCTTGTCAGCTACAAGACCCAGAATTGCTTGTTTGATGTTTTAAAACTGGAAAACATATATATATATTGAGAG